>NW_006399757.1:4518829-4545042 GCF_000299155.1 Elephantulus edwardii | reverse complement strand
AGGGACATCATGCTTGGGAGGGTGGAGGGACAGCGCAGGAGAGGAAGGCCCTCTATGAGGTGGATTGATTCAGTGACTGGGATAATTGGGATGGGATTGTCAGAGAGTGTGATTGGCACAGGACAGAGCGGAGTTTAGGGCTGTTGTACATAGGGTCGCTATGAGTCGCAGGCGACTCGACAGCACGTAACAACAACAACAATAATTATTCAATGCATAAAATATGAATCTAAGAAAATTGGAAATTGGCAAAAATTAATAGACTGCATAAAGATCAATATCCTGGGTCTGTTGAAATTAGCTGATATTGGACAATCCTAATCAGAAAATCATATTCTTTATTACCAGGTTCACTTAAAAAAGATTTCTTCAAGATATTTCTTAAAGTACAAGAAAATCAGTGATAGGATAATAGCCATAGGCCTATATGGAAAACCAGTTATACTACTATTATACAAATTTACACACCAACCATGAATGAAGAAAAAGTGGAAATTTTTGCCAAGTTCTTTAGCTTGGTATTGATCAAACATGCAATTAGATACAATGGGAATTGTGTGGTAAGAATGTGGAAGTTAGAAGTACAGAATAAGGTTTATTTGCTGGAAAACATCACATGGTGATAAAAATTTCCTAGATCACACGATAGCTTTATGCAAAACGAATAACTTATTTACTGTAGGCACCTTTTTCAGAGAGCATACACATTCACTATACATGTAGATATAACAAACAGAAAAACAGGAATCACAGTAATTGCATATGTAGAAATGATGGAGAATCTCAATGTCATCAATCTGACAGGCCAGGACTGATGTTGGAACAGACCACCACTCACATGTAAGTTTAAAGTGAAGCTAAAAGAAGCAGAAACAAGGCCACAGGAACCAAAATATGACCCGATGTTTATGCTACCTGAATTTAAAAAACATCTCAATAAGGGGAGCTCTGCTGGCCTAGTGGCAAGAAGCTGCACTGCAATCCCAGAGGCTCACGGTTCAAATCCACCAGATGCTCTGAGGGAAAAGGAGGGACAATCTCCTCCTGTACCAGTCAGATCCGATTTGACGGTACACACACACACACCCACACCCACACGCACACACACATACAAAATAATAAAAAAATAAAAAAGATGGATCTTAAAAAAAAAAATCTCAATAACAGATTCACTGAAACCTTATGACAAAAAAGCAACGTAAGTTGTGGGATGACAAAGGCCATTAAAAAGGCAGGGGGAAATAAACAAAAATGAATGGTAGAGGAGATTCTTAAATTTGCTCTTAAACATAATTAAAGTGAGTTAAAGAAACAACAAAAGAGAGAAGCTGAACAGAAGATGTAAAAAGGCAGCTCAAAAAGACAAAGGCAAGATATAATAATGAGATGTGTGAAAACCTAGAGTTAGAAAACCAAAAGAGAAGAACATGCTTGGCACTTGTGAATCTGGAAGAAATTAAGGGAGGGGAAATCATGCTTTGAGTTGCAATACTGAAGGAATCTATAGACAAAATAATGAGTGATGCATCAAAAATCAAATAAAGATGGAAAGAACACAGTTTGCCTTGGGGGGAAAAAAAGCTGGTCAATGTACAAGCTTTTCAGGAGGTAGTTTATGATCAAGACCCTGTAACAATGAAGGAAGAAGTCCAAGCTGCACTGAGGTGTTGGCAAAAAGGGAAAGCTCCAGGAATTGATGGAATGCCAATTGAAATGTTTTTTAAGAGATGAATGCCCCAGTCAGAATTGCAAATTTTAACAGAACAGCAAGCAAAAAATGCTGGCGAGGTTGTGGAGAAACTGGAACCCTTATTCACTGTTGGAGGGAGTGTACTATGGTGCAACCACTGTGAAAGGCGGTGTGGCACTTTCTCAAAAAGTTGCAAACAGAAACACCATTTGACCCAGCAATTCCACTACTGGGAATATATCCCAAAGAGACCATAACTGACATCCAAGTGGATATATGCACACCCATGTTTATTGCAGCTTTGTTCACAATGTCATGACCAGATTCTAGTGCGAAGGCTACATGGTGGAGTGGACCTGGGGGAAGGTTTGTAAAACAGTGAAAGAATTTTTCTTTTACTTTTCCAAGAGGGTAGTGTACTAGGGGTGAGGGTTGGGAGGGGAGAAAAGTGCAACAATGAATGAATGGAAATTAAAAAAGTAAAATAAATGCAATAACGTAATGGTGTTACCTTCTGGAAGAGAACAATCTACGTTTGTGTTCATTCAAATGAAAGGTGATCCAACATAATACAGAAGTTTCTGAATTAGGTCAATATTACATGCAAGTTAAGTATTGAAGACCTTTTAATAAAAGGAAAAAAATGCAGCAAAATTCCAACAGAAATTTGCCAGTTTCAAGTGAGATTCAGTGGAGAATATGAGATGAGGGACATCACTGCTGCCATCAAATGGACTTTGGCTGAAAGCAGAGGATACCAGAACATATTAACCTTTTAAAAAAATTAAAAGAAAAAAAAATATATATATATTATACTGGTTTCGTTACAAAGTCCGTATACATTGTTTTTCACATGTATCTTTCCCATTTCCTTCATCTCCCCCTACCTCCATTCATCAAATTGTGTGACCCTATGATTAAGGCACTCTGCTTCCACCCTCCCCTCTCTTGGATCCTCATACTTGTTCTATAATAATGGCCTTATATGGAATTTATCCTTATGGGACTGAATTAGTTCACTTAGCATAATGCTCTCCAGTCCGTCCTAAGTTAGGTAGTAATTTACAAAATCATTGCTCCTGTGTGCTGCATAGTAAATGTACCATTATTCCTTAATCTATTCCATTGTGGTTGAATACTTGGGCTATTTCCATGTTCTTGCTACAGTGAATAACACTGTTATGAACATTGGTGTACAAGTCTGTTTGTGACTCAGTTCTCATTCTCTCTGGGTATATTCCAAGCATTGAAATAGCTGGGTCATAAGGAATTTCTATGTTTAGCTTTTTGAGGAAGTGCCAAACTGCGTTCTAGAGTGCTTGGACCATTTTACAGTCCCACCAACAAAGGATAAGAGTTCCTATCTTGCCACATTCTCCCTAATCTTTTATTGGCAATGCAAAGTCAATCTACTGTGTTTATCATAATTAGTTATGGATAACATGGCAAAGAAAGGAATTTAACTCTGCTTATGTGGAGCCTGTCCCTAGGCTAAAAGGCACTTGTTCAAACAGAACAAGAGAATATTTCATTATTTAGATAATTATCATAACCACAGATTGCTTTGGTATTCCAGCTCAAAGCTTGAACTTTTTTTTTCTTCATTTCTTTCAGCTTGACAAATGCCAAGCATGCTTTTCCCTTTTGGGTTTCATCTTACTTAGATAAATGAAGGAAAAATAATATGAAATTAATAGATGATCATTTATTTGAATATTGTAATGTGATGGAACAAAATGTGTATGAGGATTGATTGAAAATATATGCTTTGTAAACTTTGACTCGAATCACATCAACAACAAAATAAAACCTAAGGTTTTCTCTTAAAAAATAAAATCAGGTTGTATCCTTCCAGTATATTTTTTCATTCTGTATGCTAAGAATGCAATCTACAAAGCTATTCTGTATGTAGAAAAATCAAGATTAAAGGGATATTAATTAATTAATAATTTATGGCATGCATATGACACAATTTTGCATGCTGGAAGCAATGGAACTCTTGAAGGACTTGCTGATAGCAATTAAAAAGAGTACAGCCATCAGTATGGATTTCACATTGACATAAAAAAAGCCTCTCAAATGGACCAGTATGTAATCTCATGATAAGCAAAAGACTGAAATTGTCACCAATTTAATTTTACTTGGTTGCAGAGGCAGTGCTGAAAGCAGCAGCAGTCAAGAAATCAAACATCATGGCGTGGAGCATATCCACTACAAAATATTTCAACAGAAGTTAAAGAGCAAGGATATCACTCAGAGGGATAATGTGCACATGGCAACCTGTGATATTTTTAGTCATCTCATATGCATGCAAATACTGAACAATGAATAAGGAAAACCTAAAAAGGACTGCTGCCTTTGAGTTATGGCATTGGTAGAAAAGATTGAATATGCCATGAATTTCCAGAAGAATTAAATCTGTCTTGAAAGAAGTAGACGTACAATGCTTCTTAGAAATGAGAATGACAAGATTTCCATATTATAGACTTCACTCTATGGGCTTTGGACACATTATCAGGAGGGACCATTCCCTGGCCACCATGTGTGATAAACAACAACTTCAGTGTAACAGATGAAGACCCTCGATGTGTTAGATTACACTTGTAAATACATTACAGTCATGGATATTATTTCACAGTCCTCATGGCTGCAGCAATGGTCCAAATGATGCAAGACCAAACAGTGTTTCATTTCATTCAGCTGAATCTCTATGTATTGGAGGTGACTTGCTAGTAACTAGCAACAACAATAAGAAAAAATTTATCAAACAATATAGAATTCATTGGCAACTGCAAACTGGCACTTTCCAACACTGGAAAGAAATTTACCCTTAATGTGATTTGTTGTGCTGAAACTTTTAAAATATAACTACTAGAAGACATAAAGAAAATGCACAGCTAGTCATGTGATACCTTGTACATAAAGTGGAGATGATAGAGCAAGCTCAGAGGATTCTCAGATTTCAATAAAATAATACATTCAAAGCTTCTAGTGCACTAGCTTCTGGATAGTACTCACCCACTAAATGTTAACTATTTTTGAAGTTATGTAGTTATGATTTTACTGATAAAGAATGGAAAAATTTTCTAAAGGAAGATGGATACTGCTCTAAAAAGAAATTTATATCAGCCACCTGGGACATCTACTTAATTTAAAAATAGCCTTATATTTATTATGTTTGTTATTGTTATGTACCATCAAATTGGAACCAATCCATAGCTGACCATCCAGTGGGTTTTCAGAGACAGTAAATTGCACAGAAGGAGATTGCCCATCTTTCTCCTGTGAAGCAGGTGGTGTATTCAAACCATGTTCCTTTAAGTTAGCAACACAGCTCCTTACCACCAGGCCCCTAGAGCTCCTTCAATCACTGTAAGTGGTATCTAACTCAATCTCCAGCATATGTACATATTATTTCAATTCATTCACTGTACTTAGGCTATACTAGGCTTAAAAATATTTTAAACAGGAAATGATGCTATGCTATGCTATGCTATGCTATGCTATAATTTTTTCTTTAAAAATTGTGTGTTTTTAGTACTAGAAATAATTGAAATATAAGAAGATATTGTTGTTAGGTATCATTGACTTTAGACTCATAGTAACTCTAGGAACCACGTTCTATCCTGCACCATCCTAACAGCTCTGCCATATGGAAGCCCACTGTTGCACTCAGTGTTTCAACCCTTGTTCTCCCTTTCTTTTGCTGAACTTCTACTTTTCCCAGCATGAATTCTATTTCCAAAAACTAGTGCTTCCTGACAACATAGTCAAAGTATGCAAGGCAAAGTTTCACCATTCTTAATCTCTAAGGAGCACCCTGATTGCACTTCCCCCAAGATAGACTTATTTGTTCTCTTGGCAGCCCGTAGAATATTCAGTACTCTTCACCAACACAACAACTCAAAGGCATTGATTCATTTTCAGTCTCTTTATTCATTGTCTAACTTTCACATGCATATGAAGCAATGGTATATACCATAGTTTGAGTCAGGTGCACGTTAATCTTTAAGTTGACATTCTTGCTCTTTAGCACTTTAAAGAGGTCCTTGACAAGGGAGAGGTGAAGAAAAGATGGAAGTTGCCCAAGAGTTTCTTTTACATGAATTTGTCATCAATGCCTATAGACCTAGGAATCAAGAAAATCAAACAACATATGGCACTGGACAAATGTGTTGCAAAATTTCTATTTAAAATATTAAAAAAGCAAAGATATCACTTTGAGGACTAAGGTGTACTTGACCAAAGCTATTTTAATAACATCATATGCATGTGAAAACTAATTACAGAGAATTAAAGCTTTTGTATTATGATATTGGCAAAAATAGGGAATATACCTGGACCTGTCAGAAGAGATAATAATTCTTTCCTGGAAAGAATTCAGCCAGATTGCTCTTTAGAAGTGAGTATAGCAAGATTTCATCTTACATATTTTGGATATGTTATTAGGAGAGGCCAGTCCCTAGAAAAGGATAGCAGGCTTATTAAAGTGAAGAAGAAGAAGGCCCTCTAAGAAATGGATTGTCACAATGCCTACAACAAAGGCTCAAACAGAGCAACAACTGTAAGCCTGGCACAGGACTGGACAGTTGTGAAAAAGATCCCTCTGCTGTACAAGGGATCGTTAGGAGTCAGAACCTACTTAAATTGTACCTAACAACATCAGAAATTTGAGTTAACTTTATTCTGTAAAATTGGAATGGTGAGATGTCCCACGTTTTTAGTAATTTCTAGGTAATGATACAATAACACAATGGTTTCAAAGACTAGGACTCAACTCTGGCATCATATCTCAAAAGTAGGAAGAAAAATCTTACGTATGATGTAAAAATGCTACTATTATAATTGATAAATTGGTTTTGAAATCTGAGTGAGATTTAAACTATTTAAACTTAGATGTGTTTCGCTCCCACTCTGATACAGAACAAAAGTAGTTCTCTGGGGGAGCTGCAAATGCAGATGACTCGGTGGCTTATGTTCTTGATAGTTGGAAAAATAAGGCAATCTTTTGTCAAATCTAATATCTTTTTTTATAGTTTAATGTAAGTTTATTAAGAACTTGGATTTCAGCTCTGCCACGTGGCTGCTGTGTCGGGGGGTGTGTAGAGTCCCTACTCGAGAACTTGTAATAAAATCCCTTAGGTTCTTTCATCGGAAAAAAAAAGAACTTGGATTTCCATTCATTCATTTTTGCACAGTTTGCTCTCTATCGTCCCTCCTCCCAGTTCACTTTTTTCTTTGGAATAAAAGTTCTTTCACTGTTATACAGTCTCCCCCCACCCCAGACCACTTTACTATGCAGCTCTTATTCTGGACTCTTGTCATGACAATAATACCTAATCATATGTTCCTTTTATACAATTCTCTCCCTCATCTGTTTCAATATCCACTCTTATTTTTCCCCAACCCTCATATCAGTCCTGTTTTATAACAGTGGCATTATGCAATATTTGTCTTTTTGTGTTGGAGATATTTCACTCAGTATAATGTCCTTCATGGTCACCCATTTTATATAATAGTTCATGAGTTCCTTGTTTTTCAATGCAGCATAGTATTCCATTGTGTGAATATACTACAGCTTCTCTATCCATTCATTTGTTTATGAACACTTGGGCTGTTTCCAACTCTTTGTAATTGAGAACAAAACAGCACTAAATATGGGTGTACGTAAATCCAATATTTTCAAATACATTCCAGTCATGCATATTATTTCACAGTCCTCGTGTTCTTCCTCAAAAAGCCCTTGATTTCTCCTATTACCATTGCTAATTATTGCCTTCTGGACCTGTATTCCTCATCACCTCTGAAGCTTTTTCTTTTAACCATCTTCAAGGCAAAGGTATGCTCTGGGTGGTGCTTGTCAAATCCTGTTCAGCCTCACCTACTTTATTTTCCAGCTCACAGGTTTATTTTGGGCCCCACAAGGCAGGAGAATGGTAGGGAATCTAAGGTAGTGCAATGTACCATTGCCATTCAGTTAAAGTTCCTGTATTTATTTGCATATACACGGTATGACTTTTAATTTTTTTTTTTACTTCATCAGGAATTTTATTTTTAGAAGTTTCTTCCTTTTACCATTATAAAAAAATTATGTGTGTATATGTATCGCAATAATTGCTAATGCAATGTTTTACAGGTAAAGATTTTACATGTTAGCATTTATTTCTGCTTCTTCTGTTTCTGTCATGTGCTTCAGGGATTATAAATATTAAAGCAAGAAAACAAGAGAATTCAAGTTGAAATTCAAAGAAAAAGTTTGGGGTCTTATTGAAAAGTTCCCCAGCTCTGTCTCAATTGTCCCCCTCAGCTTATCTAAATTTGACTGGGTAATGGTTCTACATAGGGTTCTACGTAGGGTTTTGTAGAACCATTACCCAGTCAAGTTTAGATAAGCTGAGGGGGACAATTGAGACAGAGCTGGGGAACAACTTTTTAACAACAACAACAACAACAGTGGTTCTATGTTTGTATTCCAGGTAGCCAGTCACTGTGGTGAATAAATGAGAGCTCACTCCTCTCTCTCCCTTCCTTTGTGTATCCCTTCCTTCTTTCTCTTTTTCTTCCCTTAGGGGAAACTACTGACTCTTGATTAAAATTGAGAAAACACAAAGTTCCTGCCTGCCAACTGGGGCCCACAGGCAGGGAAAGCTAAAAAGGTGATTTTCAGAAAGTTTAGAATAGATTTCCCAGGCAAATGAAAGAACATATTTGGATGTATAAAATTAAAAGACATATGACGAGTACTGGACAGATGCCTCAAGATAAAGGACTCATCCTAAATGATGGGACAAATTATTTAACTGGCTTGAGTTTCACTTTCTTCTTCTGTAAAATCGAATGATTAAACTGGTCCATCAAAAGAGATAATAAGCACTGACTGAAATGAACGTGAATTAAGTGACATTGAGAACCTAGAAAATGAAAGGAAATAATACATTCATGCTTCTTGAGGTAAATGGGTGGTCTAATTTAGACTCTATTGTACCTAAGAAAAATATACAAAAGGATAAAGAGACCCAAAATATCACAAGGATGACCTTTGCTCCTACTCTGAGGATTGTAATATGAGCTTTGAAAAAGAATCCTCTTTATAGAGATATAAATGTCTTTATTTTAATACAAATATAAACAACCTTATAGAATAGAACAGAAGTGGCCTACAGTGTTTGCTGGGCTATAGGCTTTATAGGAGCACATTACCACATCTTTTTCCCATGGAACAGCTGCGTAGATTTTAAATACTGACCTTTCAGTTAGCAGCCAAATGGTTAACGACTGTGTGGCCAGGACTCCTTATCCAACATAATAAACCAAAGTCAAACCCATGCCATTGAATCAATTCAGACTCATGCCACCCCTCCATCA
The DNA here is from genome assembly GCF_000299155.1 of Elephantulus edwardii. Classification (NCBI taxonomy): domain Eukaryota; kingdom Metazoa; phylum Chordata; class Mammalia; order Macroscelidea; family Macroscelididae; genus Elephantulus; species Elephantulus edwardii. The sequence goes on along the minus strand of NW_006399757.1, from coordinate 4,535,987 downwards.
GCTTTCTGAAGGAATACCTCATCTTCTGCAGAGGCACTTAAAGGATTATGCCATTAGGGCACAGGGCTCCTTTAGACTCACCTCATATAAACTCAGATAGTAAGGATGGTGAGATTTCATCTCACATACTTTGGGCATGTTATCAGTGGATGCAATTTCTGGAAAAAGATATAATTCTTGGAAAAGTACAGGGTCAGTGAAAAGGAGGAAGACTCTCAATGAGATAGAATGACATAGTGACTGCAACTTAAGTGGCTTAAGCATGGTAGAAATTGTAAGGGTGGTGCAGCGCCAGGTAGGGTTTCATTCTGTTGTGCATTGGGTTGTTCTCAGAGACACCTTGAAGGCACCTAACAAATCAGAAAATGTAAAAATACAGTTTGAACTGAACTAGAAGAAAGACTGGTGCACAGCCCAGTAGAAAGAATAACTCTGTCCTCCATCTTCACAGACATGCTCCTTCTATGTGTTTCTGTGCACTGACAGTATGTGTGCATACATGCAATTCATGTTCTCCGGCCAGGCTACAGTACTGAGCAATTCACTTAAAAATAAAATGTGCCTGATCTAGATTTTCTTTAAAATGTTGAAGTTGAATGAGTCTGTCGAGGGCTACACTACAAATCTGAAGCTCTACTTGACAATAGATGATGAATAAAACACAATTTCCTCTTTTTTAAAAAAGAAAACATTACTTTATACTGATTTGCTTACAAAGTTCTAAACATTGTTTTTCACACTGGTTCTTTTCCTTTTCCTTTACCTCCTCCTTCCTTACCCATCAAATTGTGCAACCCTATGATTACCACCCTTCCCATCCTCATCTTTCTGCGCCTCCCCTTGGATCCTCATACACGTTTTACTAGTTATCTTTCTATTTCTACAGTAATGGTCTTACACAGTATTTGTCCTTATTGGACTAAGTTAGTTCACTTAACATAATGCTCTCCAGTCTCTCCAAAGTTAGGTAGGTTTTTTCAAAACCATCGCTTCTGCATGCTGTGTAGTATTCCACTGTGTGAATGTACCACAATTTCTCAATCTATTCAATTGTTGTTGGACATTTGGACTGTCCATGTTCTTGCAATGGTGAATAAAGAGGAGTGTGGCATCAAGATTGGAGGGAGACTCATCAATACCTGAATTATGCAGATGACACAATTTTGCTTGCTGAAAGTGAGGAGGACCTGAAGCACTTGTTCAAAGATCGAGGAAAACAATATCAAGAAAACAAAGATTCTTACCACTGGGCCAATAGGCAACATCAGGATGGGTAGAGAGGAGATTGAAAGTATCAACAGATTCATCTTGCTTGGATCCACAATTAACACCTTTGGTAACAACAATTATGAAATAAGGAGACACACTGGGAAAATCTGCAGTTAGGGACCTCTCCAAATTATTGAGGAGTAATGACATCAGTTTGAGTACTAAGGTGTGTCGGAATCAGACCATGGTCTTTCCAATTACTTGCTATGCAGCTGAGAGCTGGACAATGAATAACGATGACAGAAAAAGAATTGGTGCCTTTGAGTTGTGGTGTTGAAGAAGAGTACTGAACATCTCATGGACAGCCAAGAAAACAAACAGATATGTGTTGGAGAGGGTGAAGATGGAGTGCTCTTTGAAGGTAAGAATGATGAGGCTTTGCCTCACATACTTTGGGCATATTGCTAGAAGGGGCTATTCCTTGGAGTGGGACATGATGCTTGTGGGTCAGCGAAGGAGAGGAAGACTTTCAACTAAGTGGATTGACACGGCGACTGCTGCAATGGGCTCTTGTATGTCAGGAAGTGGGAGGATGGTACAAGATGAAATGGTTTAGATCTTTTGCCATGGGGTCACTATGAATCGTACTCGACGGAGCCTACAATAACAACAACAACAACAACAAACAATGTCCTGGGGTAGAAAGATGACTAGTAGCTGGAGAGATATACTCTTTTTCTTGTAAGCAGAGATTCTAATACTTTCATTTGCTACTTATTTTGCAAAAACAGAAACAAGGAAAGAGTCTTTTCCTGAGCAGTTTGAGTGGCAAAGGAATGAGGTAAATTATTGTGAAACTGATGAAGAGCAACAAATATGATTTATAAGCCTAACGGGACTGCCTTTGTGGGAAGAAACAAGTCTTCCCAAACGACCCAGCTCTAACTGAGATTGGTTTATTGGCTACAAGTACCTGAAGGGTGTAAAGAGCAGGGAGGGAGAGAAATTATTTAGTATGGTCCAAGGGGACAGCAGGAGTAGTGGTGGAAATGAAAGTCCGAACAAAGGTGATTTAGGCAGCAGAACAGGTCACGTGTCCTAATGGAGCGCTCTGTTGTAGACTGTGCAGCATCACCTCCCAGGAGGGGTGGAAGTCCTATCACTTGTACCATTTATAATCGGAAAAGGCATTAAAAAGTAGATCAGCCTGTTGGAGAGTGGAAATAAGCCGCACCACATGTCCTCAGAGAGTCAGTGGCATGACTTAATAGGTCTTTTCTATCTTGAATAACTATCCTCTGGCTTGTGTTCACTGGGACCTATGTTATTGGAATAATCTTTCTAGCATCTGAGTTCCTTTGCTGTTACTACAAAGCCTCATTGAAAGAATAAGAATAGATAACAGACCAAGCTTCTGCATTGCACATGGATGTCATTAAGGTGAAGACACATGAAGGTTCACATTGTGAAGATTCACATAGTGAACCAGTGTAAATACAGGCACATAACTATAAAGACACAAAACAACACACATGTTGATTGAGACCCAAGACAAAGAAAGGGAATTCTGCTGCATTTGGAGAGTGAATGAAATTGAAAGTGCAAGTAGTTTATTCTCTTCTCTGGAAAAATGCCCAAACACTTAAAGGCTATCATTATAAAAAATTAAAGGACAGATTATTTGGCCTGAAAAAAATTATCTAGAAAGTTTTTCTGCACAGGCTCTTAAGGATCTGAACATGCTTATGCTTTCTGCCCACAGCTGCAGTTGCATCGGCAACTGACACATCCTGAAACTCGTGGTAACACAGAAGGCACATGTAGGCACGAGGCAGCACAAACCTGGGGTAACAACTGCAACGGAAAGGAATGTATGCAGCTTGGTCAGATGGAAACTGGGGCAGCCGCAGAAGAGCTGGTGTCACTGTGATTGCTAGAAGGAGCACAGCTGTGACCATCACTAACCCCTCGCAGCCAGAGGATGACCCAGAAGCCAGGAGACACAAATGGTACACGAGTAACCGGAGGAAGAGGCTTCAAGAATGAAAGCAGAACCAGGTGGAGGGGGCTGGGGCGCCCACAGATGTAAGTTCTTCGCAGGTGGAGGATATTACGGTTCTGGATAAAAATATTATATGTGGTTGGGCCGAGTCAAATTTGGTGTTCTCAAAGACTGAAGTTTGCTACAAACAAATCCAGGGTTTGACCTACACATGCCAGATATAGGTCAACCCTCATCCTGCTGCTGCTCTCAGCAGCTGTGGCCAATGGCAGAGAGAGCTGCCCTAGCACGCCAGCTTAAGCTGCTACTAATAGATGAAAATCAACCTAACCCCATTTCCTGCCTCTCTGCCGTCTCTCACTTGTGTATTCATGGCAATTCAGGTACAGCTGAGCTGCTGGCTTGCTGTAACTGCTGGAAGACTGATGGAAGGAATTTGCTGCTAATATGTATGTCCCTGTCTCATTTGTTTAAAGATCTATTTTTAAGCCTTAAAAGGAGATCATATAAAAATACAATATGCCTTAATCTAAGGGCTGTTGTAGGTATACAGAATCGTAACAGGCATTACTGATCCTTTGTTTCAACAAAATTGTAGAGATGTTTAAAGAAGGGAAATCTATGACAGAGGTCTGAAAGCGGCAGTGGTTCCTTAGATCTATCTAAAGGTACTCAGCTAATGGCAAAGGGGAAAAAAGAGAACTGGGGATGTGTGGTCTGAGAATAAATGGGGGGAAATAGAAAATTACATTTGGAGGTAGAATATCAGCACTAAATAAAGATTAATTAAATAATTTAATCCAGCATTCCCATTGCTAGGTCTATACCCTAGAGATCTAATAGCAGTGACAGGAATAGACAAAGGTCAATCTATGTTCTCAGCAGCACTACTCACAATAGCAAAATGATGGAAACAGCTTAAGAACCAATCAATGGATCACAAGATAAACAAAGTACAGGGTGTGTGCGCAAGTGCACACACATACGCACGCACACACCAGCTATGAAAAAATGATGGTGAATTCTCAAAACATGGAATGGATGAATGAAACTGAAACTGGAGGACTTCATGCTGAGTGAAATAAGCCAACAACACAAGAACAAACATTCTATGATCCCACTTTTATATAAAAACAGTAAGAGGGGTATACTCAGAAATTAACCTTCTTTTGTAGTTGCCAGGGATGAAAAGGTGAGGGGAGAAAATTACTTTATAGATAGCAGATATATGTTACCTGGTAAAGGGGAAGTTAAATAACAGTGAAATCTGCACTGTTTGAGGTAAAACATGACACTAAGAAGTAGAAAAGAATAAAGGACATTTTTAAAAAAACACAATAGCATACAGGATTCTGCACCAACAAAAATAACAAAAAATATGTCTGGTTAGTTAGGTAGATGTGTACAGGAAGGCAGATGCAATATGTTGGTGCATCTTTAAGCATAAATATAGACATTTGTGTGTGATACACACACACACACACACACACACACACACGTACGTAATATAAAGCACAAAGGTGGGATAGTTAAAGAGGCTTCTTGGACATAATTAAGTCCTTCACAGTACTGCTTGGCTGGAATTGAAGGCTCAGAGACATAGTCCTGTGGGACAACTTGGTTAAGTAGCATAACATAGTATATAGAGTTTATATTCTATATCCTGGTCTACTATAGGGTCTTAAATAGCATCTTAAAAGCCTGCAAATGACCTGTACTTGTCTAGAACAAAAGAAAAAGAAATAAACCAAAGATTCAAAGAATAGTCTACTCCACAGGATTGATATCCCACACAAGCTGCATATATTCATCTATCCTGAGCCCACAACTAGAAGGTGTTTGTATATCACAGAATTTATGCTCCTTGATACAAGACAAAAATGTAAAGCAAAACTCAAATTCTTAATTAAAAAAGCCAGATTTACTTGGCCAGGAGAGACTAGAGAAATTCCTGAAACCATCACCTTATTATACTCCTAAGCTCAGAAACCATTCCCAGAGGTAGCTTTTCAACTAAATTGGATTAGATCATAAAATGAACGATTGCTAATGAGTATTAAACTCTTTTTTAAAAAGCGTCTATATGACATCAAACAGTAAACATTTACTCCAAAGCAAAGATGAGTAGTAAAGAAGATAGGGATGCTAGAGTAATAACTAGCATGGAAATAAAGAGAATGCTGATATATTGTAAGTAACAATATTATTAAGCAATATGTACAGATACTACTAAACATAAACTTCATTTGATAAATAAATGTTCAAAACACAATGACATATATCTTTAAAAAGGAATTTAGATTCCTTTGGTTAAATCTCTGTCAAAACTCTCAATTCACTAACATATATTTATCTTAGATGTTCAGACTACGGTTTTTTCCTGAATTTTTTAGACTAGTTTTAAAAGCTGTATCAGATAATTTCCAATGGTTGTGTTTTACAAAATGTCTCCCTCTTTCTCCTCAATAAATTGATATTAAATTAAGTGAAATATGGCCATGAACTTTCAAAATCTATTCTCTACAATTCATTGCCATCCAGTTGTTTTCAATTCATAGTAATCCTACATAGGGTTTCTGAGGCTTCAACTTGCAACTAGAGGAGGATACTGCCCATCTTTCTCCCCTGGAACTGCTAGTGGGTTCAGAAGACCAAGGAGATGGGTTGTTGTTGTTAGGTGCTGCCGCGTCAAGTACAACTCATAGTGACACTATGAACCAAAGATCTGAACGCAGTCCTGTCCTGCGGCCATCCTCACACATCCTGGCACACAAGACCCCATTGCAGCAGTCACAGTGTCAGTCCACCTGGTTGAAGGTCTTCCTCTCCTTTGCTGACCCTCCACCCTTCCTACCATCATGTCTCTCTCCAAGGAATAGCTGCTTCTAGCAATATGTCCAAAGTATGTGAGGTGAAGCCTCAGCATTACATTCTTGCCTCTAAAGAGCATGTCAGCTGTATCCTTTCCAGGACATATGTGTTTGTTCTCTTGGCCACTCATGGATGTTCAGTGCTCTTCTCCAACACCACAGCTGTCAATGCTTTTTCTGTCATCTCTCTTCATTTTCAGGTCTAATGAGATGGGTAAGCAGTGCCAATCACTATGAACTATGACACTTAGAGCTGCCTTATAAGGATACACTTTCCAAAATTTGCTATAAAAATTTAGAAGATTTTTAACATATTGTGAAACTGCCCTAAAAATAGTGTATGTATATACTTTTATATAAAATAATATATGTATGCAGGAGTGGCATCCACTTCCAAAATAGCTTGCCTCTGGAAACCCTATGAACCTGGAGAAAGGATGAAAATTATACAAATATTCCCTTTCATAAGGTCACTATGAGTCACCTACGACTCGACGGCACTTAACAACAGCAGCATAGAGAGAGATCAGTTGGCTTAGGGGACAGAAAGTGATGCTACCAACCTGAATGTGGGTGACTTTAATCCGTGGCTCTCAGGCCTGTTTTTAACTGGTTTTGGTCAAACATTCTTCTAGGTTGTGTAGTCCTGGTCTGTCCACTTGCCCTACAGAGGTAACTCGTGGTTGCTGTGATGCTGAACACTGTGGCACTGACGTGTCAAATGCGATAATGGTTACCCATGGTGCACAATGTTTGGTGGAGCTCCCCAATTAAAACAAGCTTGGAAGAAAGAGTGGCATCCACTTCCAAAATAACTTCCTCCAGAAACCCTATGAACCTGGAGATAGGATGAAAATTATACAAGTGTTCAGGTCTTTTGTTCATAGGGTTGCTATGAGTCACCTATGACTCGACAACACTTAACAACAACATAATTTAAAACAAATTGATATTGTTATGTACTGTTGAGTTGAAACCAAATCATAGTCAATCCTTCAGTGGGTTTTCAGAGGCAGAAAATCAATCACATGAGAAATTGCCCATCTTTCTCCCTTAGAGCACTGGTGGATTAGAACAACATCCCTTTGGGTTGACAGTACAACTCCTTAATCACCTTAAATTTGTCTTGATTTTCTTGCATCTTCAATGTGTCAGGAAGTATGAGGATGGCACAGGATAGGACAGGGTTCAGATTTGTTGTTCACTATGAGTTGTACCTGCCCTGACAGCACCAAACAACAACAACAACAACAACAACAACAACAACATTTCCAACAACTCCTTTCCACCATGATTTTTATAAGAAACTTTGCCTTAGCCTTAGCAACAATGTGGCTTCCATAAATAAAGTGAGCTTTGGGGGCCTTATGGTAAAAACTTGTGTTGTAATCTGGAATGCAGGTGATTAGAATCCACCAGCTGTCCCGCTGGAGAAGCATAGGCAATCTCTTCTGTGATTAACTGCTTCCGTTCTGACTTAATGGTACTTAACAACAACTATGAATGAGTCCTGATTAATATAAACAAAACATAGTAGTATAATCTTTCTTGCTAGTAAATGGTTTAAAATTAGACTATGCCATCCTTCTGACAGTGGACTTGACCCAGGCTATTCTTAAATTAACTCACTATGGATAAAAGTATAAACAAAATAAGATGCATAAATACAGTGAAATACTATTTCATGTTAAAGATTTATACTTCTTTTTTATCCAGGTTCATAAATACCTCCTTTCCTTTAATTAACCCTCTTGTCATTATAATCCAAGCGCATTTTAAAGTTCTCAAATACTAGATTTTTAACCTACCTACAGTTAATTTCAGCATAGGTTATGAGGTAGAGTTTTAATTTAATTTTCTGTATATTAATAGCCAGCATCATTTATTTAAAAGCCCACACTTACTCCAATGGTTTTATTTTTGTTTGTTTATATTTGCTTCATATTTTTTTAAAAAATTGAATTGTGATTTTAATGAAACTGAAACACTTGCTGCAGAAGGTCAAGGACTTCAGCCTCCTATATGGACTGAAGCTCAACATCAAGAAAACAAAGAGTCTCACCACTGGGCCAATTGGCAGTATCAGTATGGATGGTGAAGAGATTGAGAGAGTTAACAGTTTAGTTTACTTGGCTCCATAGTCAACACTCTTGGTAACAGCAGCCAGGAAATCAGAGATGAATTGCATTGAGGAAGTCAGCTGTGAGGGACCTCTCAAGGGTACTGAAGAGCAACTATGTCAGACTGGAGACTAGGTGCGCCTGATCCAGGCTACAGTCTTCGCAATTATGTGCTATGCATCAGAGAGTTGGACAGGGAATAGGGTTGATAGAAAGAGAATTGATGCCTTTGAACTGTGGTGCTGGAGAAAAATGTTGAATATACCATGGACTGCAAGGAGAACAAACAGGTTTGTCCTGGAGAAGGTAAAGCTGGAATGCTCCTTGGAGTCAAGGATTCTGAAGCTTCATCTGACATACTTTGGGCATGTTGCAAGGAAGGACTGGTCCTTGGAGAGGGACATCATGTTTGGCAGAGTGGAGGGGCGGCGTAGGAGAGGAAGACCTTCGATGAGATGGAGCGATTCTGTGATTGGAGTGATGGGAATGAGTGCATTTGAGATGGCTACATTGGCACTGTTAACTGAAATATGTCAATTGGTATACCATCTATTCCTGGAGCCTTATTTTTTGCCATTTCCTTCAAAGCAGCCTGAACTTCTTCTTTCATCACCAATTGACATATTTCAGTTAACAGATGCTGCTCACCAAGTTGTGCCAAGAAATCTGGAGAACGACCACTTGGCCAACTGACTGGAAGAGATCGATATTTGTTCCTATCCCAAAGAAAGGTGACCCAACAGAATGTGGAAACTACAGAACAATCTCACTGATTTCACATGCAAGTAACATTTTACTGAAGATTATCCAAAAACGACTGGAACAGCACATCAACAGAGAACTACCAGAAGTCCAGGCTGGTTTCAGAAGGGGTCGTGGTACTAGAGATATTGTAGCTGATGTTAGATAGATCTTGACTGAAAGCAGGGAATACCAGAGGAATGTCTATCTGTGTTTCATTGACTATGCAAAGGCATTTGACTGTGTAAATTATAACAAACTGTGGCTGACTCTGAGAAGAAAGGGAATCCCAGAACACTTGATCGTTCTAATGCGAAACTTATACTTGGACCAGGAGGCAGTCATCAGAACAGAGCAAGGAAACACTGCATGGTTCAAAATTGGGAAGGGCGTACGCCAGGGATGCATCCTATCTCCATACCTTTTCAACCTATATGCAGAACGGATCATCCGGGAGGCTGGGCTCTATGAGGAGAAATGTGGGGTCAGGATTGGTAGACGATTTATCAACAATCTGCGTTATGCGGATGACACAACCCTGCTTGCTGAAACTGAAGAGGACCTGAAGCGCTTGCTGCAGAGTGTCAAGGACTGCAGCCTTCAATATGGATTGAGGCCCAATGTCAAGAAGACAAAGATTCTCACCACTGGACCAATTGGCAGCATCAGGATGGATGGTGAAGAGATTGAGATTGTACACAGCTTTAGTTTGCTTGGCTCCACAGTCAACAGTCTTGGCACCAGCAGCCAGGAAATTAAAAGGCACATTGCCATGGGAAAGTCTGCTGTTAGGGACCTCTCCAAAGTACTGAAGAGCAATGGTGTCTCTGGAGACTAAGGTGCATCTGATACAGGCCATGGTCTTCACAATCCCTTGTTATGCATCAGAGAGTTGGACAATGACCAAGGAGGATAGAAGGAGAATTGATGCCTTTGAGCTGTGATGCTGGAGAAGAGTATTGAGAATACCATGGACTGCTAGGAAAACAAACAGATTTGTCCTGGAAAGGGTTAAACCGGGTGGCTCCTTGGAGGCAAGGGTTCTGAGGCTCCATCTAACATACTTTGGACATGTTGTGAGGAGAGACTGGTCCTTGGAGAGGGACATCATGCTTGGGAGGGTGGAGGGACGGCACAGGAGGGGAAGGCCCTCTATGAGGTGGATTGATTCAGTGACTGGGATAATTGGGATGGGAGTGTTGGAGACAGTGCGATTGGCACAGGACAGAGTGGAGGTTAGGGCTGTTGTACATAGGGTCGCTATGAGTCGCAAGTGACTCGACGGCACATAACAACAACAACAAAACATTGGCACAGGGTCTAACGACATTTAGAGCTCTTGTACATAGAGTCGCTATGGGTTGCAAGCAACTCGATGGCACATAACAACAGAAAAGTTGTTGCACATTTTCCTCCCTACCTCCCCCAGTTCATTAAAAAAGCAAAAAACCAAGACAAAAAAAACCCCATGTCATTCATTATTGCATGATTTCTTCCTGCCATCTCAATCTGAAAGGCTATGCACCTCTCTTTCTGGACTGTTTCAACAAATAATGCTAATCATATATTCCTTTTATTTTCTTTTTATTTTGTGATTTTAACATTTACAGAAAAGTTAGAATTTAATTCATTCATTGTTGCATATTTTACTTCTCCCTTTCCACACAAGTTAATTTTTTAAAAATTATTCATTCATTGCTGCACAATTACCTTCCTCTCCCTACTTTCCAGTATTCTTTGCAATGTACAGCTTATTCTGGGCTGTTGTCTTATGCATAATGCCTAATCATATGTTCCTTTTAAACAATTCCTTCCTTAATCTGCTCCAATTCAATATTCATTCTTTATCCACGCTTAACTTATTCTCCTCCAACCCCCACCCAATGTCAGAAAACAGTGGAGCTGTGCAGTATTTGTCCTTTTGTAACTGAGATATTTCATTCAGCATAATGTCCTTGAGGGTCACCCATGCTGTGTAATGTTTTATGAGTTCATTGTTTTTCAGTGCTGCCTAGTATTCCATTGTATGAATTTACCATAGTTTTTTCCTATCTATTCATTTGTTGATGGGCACTTGGGTTGCTTCCATCTTTTTCCTGTTGTCAATAATGCAGCAGTAAACATGGGTGTGCATATATCTGTTTGGATGGCAGTTCTGATATTTTTCCAGAAGTCGCAATGCTGGGTCAAATGGTATTTCTAGTTCCAACTTTCTGAGAATGCACCAAACCACCTTCCATGGTGGTTGCACCATTTTATACTCTCACCAGCAGTGGTTATAGGTTCCAGTCTTCCCACAACCTCACCAGCATTTGTTGTTTGCTGCTTTGATGAACTTTGCTATTGCTTCTGGGGTGAGATGATATCTCATAGTTGTTTTGATTTACATCTCTCTTAGAGCTAGGACTTTTGAACATTTCAATCTACATATGCTTGTTTGCCATCTGAGTGTCTTCTTTGGTGAAATGTCTATTCAAATCCTGTGCCCATTTTGTGATTGGGTTGTTTACCTTTTTCTTGTTGAGGTACTAGAGTGTTCTATACATTTTAGATATGAGTCCCTTATCAGATATGTCATTCCCTTTTCCTTTGTACCCTGTTGGAGAAGGTTTTTGATGTGCATAGAAATTAGATTCTAAGAGGGCCCCATTCATCTATTTTGTCCTCTCCTGGTTGTAGATTTTTTTAAAATTATGCTTGGATGACTGTTCATGCAGTGAATTTGGGCTTCAAAAGTTCTTCCAAGCTTTACGCTAATGAAGCTTATAGTCTTTGGTTTTACTCCTAGGTCCTTGATCCACCTTCAGTTGGTGTGGTTTTTTGTTTGTTTTCTTGTCTGTTTTTTTGCATCTTCCTGTTCTGAGAGCTATGTGGGTCCATAAAGGTCCTCCCCACCTTTCCTGGCTTTGTCTGGGTCTAAGGGTGCCATAGGGCTCACTCCACATATTCTTTTTAAACAGTTCCTACCTTCATCTGTTTCAATGCAGTATTCATTATTTATGCTCTCTTGTCTTAGTTTCCCTCGAGCACCCATATCACTTCTGTTTTATAACAGTGGTGTTATGCAGTATTTGTTCTTTTGTGACTGAGATATTTCACTTAGCATTATGTCCTCCAGGGTCACCCGTGTTGTATAATATTTTATGAGTTCTTTCTCAATGCTTGCTCTGGTACAATTGAGACTCAACTTCCTGAATCATACTATTTACACTCAACATTCTTCTCCATCTCTCATTTTAAAAAAACAACTCCAAGAAAAACAAATCCCCAAAACTCCAAAATTATTGGGATTTGGATATAAGTAAGGTAAATCTATGGAACAAGTTTTTAAATGACCAACTTTACAATATTGAAGTTTTCTATACATGAGTAAGCTTCTATGCACGGCCATTAATTCAAGCTGGATTTAGAATAGGATGTAGAACAAGAACTATCATTGCTGATGTCAGATGGACCTTGTCTGAAAACAGAGTACCAGAAGATGTTTACCTGTGTTTAACTGGCTATGAAAAGGCCTTGGACTATGTGGATCATAACAAATTATAGATATCATTCTGAAGAATGGAAATTTCATTAAATTGTGCCTATGAACAAGAATACAGAGAATAAGAGGCATCCATTTGAACAGAACAAATGAGAATACTGCCTGGTTTAAAATTAGCAACACTTTGTATCATGGTTAAATATTTTCACCTGACTTAATTTGTATGCTGTGGAAATAATCCGAAGAGGAGGAGGAGGAGGAAGAGAAATAGGAGGAGAAGGAGGAAGAAAAAACAACACTAATAACATGTGATATGCAGATGTCATAACCATGTTTGCTGAAAACAAAGAGGACTTGAAGCACTTATTGGTGAAGGTCTAAGTAAACATTTGGCTTTTGCCTCAACAGTAAGGAAACAAAAGACCTCACAACTAGACCAATCACCAACATTATGATAAACAAGGAAAAACTGAGTTTGTCAAGGACTTCATTTTACTTGGATCCACAATCAGTACTCATCTAAGCAACAATAAAGAAGTGAAAAGATGTATTGCACTATCAAATCTGCTGCAAAAAACCAGTGAATACAAACTTTGTAAATAAACCAGTATAATAAAAAAAAAATCTCTTCAAAGGACAAATATACATAGGACCACTGTTGTAAAACAGGACTGACACTGTGGTTGAGGGAAGACTGAGAAAAAGGATATAAATAATGTATACTACATTGAAACAGTTGAAGGGGAGAACTGTTTAAAAGGGATATTTGATTAGATATTATTGTCATGACAGGAGTCCAGAATGAAGGCTGCACAGTGGAGTGGACTTAGGGGGAGGGATTTTATAACAATGAAAGAATTTTTCTTTTACTTTTCAAAGAGAAGAGTGACTTGGGGGGAAGAGGTGGGCAGGGAGAAAAGTGCAACAATGAATGGAAACCCTAAGTCTCTGTAACCTTTCATTGAAATTAATAAAAAATTAGTGAATAAGAAAAAAAATCTCTTCAATGTGCTAAGAAGCAGAGATGTTACTTTTAGGACTAAGGTACATCTGACTCAAGTCATGGTATTTTCAGTCACTTTATATGCATGTAAAAGTTAGAGAATGAATAAGGGAAACCAACGAAGTATTAATGTCTTTGAATTCTTGTATTAAGAGAAAAATATCAAGTAAACTATTAGCTTCCACAAAAATTAGCACAGCTGACGTAGAAGAAGTACAAACAGAATGCTCCTTAGAAGAGATAATGGAAAGATTTCACATATTTTGTACATGTTGCCAGTAGGTATCAGTTCCTGCATAAGAAGACCCTCAACCAGCAGAATTGACATGTTAACTGCAACAATGGCCCCCAAACAGCTTCTATTTTAAAGATGATATAGAATCAGGTAGTGTTAATCTTTGTTGTGCCCAGGGCCTCCATGAATTGAGATCGACTTGACAGCACTTAACAATAACAACCCAGAGCATATCTCTTTCCATTTGTTTACATCTCCTTTAATTTTTTTTATGCTTTCTGTGTCCAATCTTGTATATATTTTGTTAAATTTCTCTTATTTAAGATTTGTAATTTAAATGATATCTGCTTTTCTCTGTAGGGAGTGGCACTTAACACAAATATCATGACTCTGCTCATTCAAATTCACTGCTGGCTCCTTGGGAGGAAGATTCTCTGTGTAATTTACAGTATCAAGAAACCTACTAAACACTCAGGTATGCAGTTCTAAATCAATGGCAATGAGTTGGAGAACTATTTGATGATGACACAAATGCATTTTTAAAAATTAATGGATTCATAAGTTTTAAACCAAATTCCAATTCTGTTTAAAATTTTTCATTAGAATTTATATGTAGATTGTTTTGCTTTTTTGTGTGTGCAGAAAATCTGATACCTGCAAATAATGGCTGCTTACTGTCTACTTCTCATCCTTAAAAATTACCTTTCTTTTTCTTTCCTTATTACTTTAGCTAAGACTTCAAGTGCACATTGAGTAGGATCTCTAATCTACTTTATCTTGTTCTTGTTTGTAAAAACAATATTTTCAATATTTCAGCATTAAGTGTGATGCTTGCTAGGGGTTTTCCACAGATATTTCTTTTTAATAAGGCTAAGTAAATAGATTTAATTTCTACTTTGTTATCTTTCTATCATTCATTTTATCCAAATGATCTTTTTTATTCTTTTTATTTATTTGCTTACAAAGTTCATATAGATTGTTTTACACTATTCTTAATTCATATTGTGTCATTCTCATGTTTTATATCTTATAACATTGATCACCATTGGACCTTTCCCTCATCACCCTGTCTTTTCACCCAGATCCTTTCTATTTCCTTCCCGCATCCCTCCACCCACCAAACTATAACCCTGTTTAACCCTGTGGTTTTGACCCTACCCATCCTCACACCTCCACTCCCACTCCTTCCCCCCTTGGATTCCCATATATGCTTTACTAATTATCCTTCTATTTTTACAATAATGGTCTTATGTAGTATTTGTCCTTATGAGTTAGTTCACTCAGCGTAATGGTCTCCAGTCTCTCCAAACGATTTTTTGAAGTTGTTCCTCCTCAATACTGCATAGCATTCCATTGTGTGAATATACCACAATTTCTCAGTGCATTCAGCTGTGGTTGGACATTTGAACTGTTTCCATGTTTTTGCGATGATGAAAAATGCTACTGTGAATACTGGTGTACAAATCTCCATTTGTGTCTCAGTTCAAACTTCCTTGGGGTATGTTCCTTATAGTGGAATAGCTGGGTCATACAGAGTTTCTATGCTCAGCTTTTTGAAGAAATGCCAAACTCTCTTCAACAGTGGTTGTACCATTTTACATTCCCACCTACAGTGTATGAGAGTTTCCACGTCTCCACACCCTCTCCATGTACTGCTTGCTACCCTGTTAAACTTTGCCACAGTGAAGGCTGTGATTTCTTCTTCATATTTGATGCAGAGCTTTGCTGTGTACAGGCTCCTTGGTTGGCAATATTTTCTTTCAACTTTCTGTATATGCCATTGTCTTCTTGCTTCATGTAATTTATTAGTGTGATAAATTATATCAATTTCTTTTTTCTAATATTAATTCAATATTGAATTCTTAGAATAACCACATTCAAACATACCAAATTTATTATCTTGACTCAAGTTGGTAATATTTTCATTCTAAATTTTTTTATCATAAATTTCCAATGTTCTTGCTTTCCTAGTACTTGCCTGTGATATTTAGTTGCTTATAATTTTTGTTGTTTCTGACTATGGATGTTTTTCTTTTCTTCTTCGACCCCCCAACTGTGGATTCATAATTCTGTAGAAAGTCTTTGCAGATTATATTAAAATGAGTTTATTCCAAGGGAATTTACCTTTGCTTCTACCAGGTGCCCATGGGAACTAACAAAAGAAAGCTTCTGTGAAAGAAGCAGATACAATGTGAGGGTGGCTCTTGAAGCAGGTGACTTCTACCTTATTCATAAAGGGAAACTGTTCCCATCAGTAATATCCATAGTACCAGAATAGCTACAAGGTCCGACATGCCACCTTTCATGCTTCTGCTCTTTTCCCTTCTAATCATTAGGTCTGATGTTTGTTGCAAGTCTCACAGACATTACTCACAGTTGTGGGGGTTATTAGGGAAATAGGTTGGAGAGTGAGGGGGACAAAGAATGTCACACAATGCAGTCGCAAGCCAAATTAACAGCAAGAAACAACTCCTCAATTAGTGAAAGATAGCTTCTTGGTCAAACAGTGCAATTCTAGGTTCAGTTCAGCAGCACAAATTGCAAGAAGCCTCTGGTTTCCTCAGTCATCCAGCAAACTTTTCTCAGAGCAGTTGTAAATCAGCTTTTCATTTAATTGTCCAGCAAGCAAAACCTTTCACTATGGTTCGATCACCAAGGTTATTCTGGTTTATCTCAAAGCAGTGCCACACCTCTTCACTCTCTCTCCACCACCATCTCTCACAGTGGAAAGCATTCGCTTATAAAGGCCTCACAGCTGTTTATGATTTGCAAGGTCATGTGTCCACAGTTAAGATAGTGGAAGACCATGCGGCTAACGGGGTGCTAAACACAATGTCTAGAGAAGCTTCAAGGGTTCTGACACCCTAGACTCTTTAAATGAAATTCTCACCTTCAAGTTTTTTGAGACCATCTTGGCAGCACAACTTGGAAATAGATGCTGATTTATACACAAATATTCAGGGGGGAGATCTTTTCTATCTTTACCTACTGCCACATTTCAAGGTAAGCATTTTTTCTCATTTTCTATGGGTTAATGCCTAGTACACTCTTTGCAGCTTTTGAACTATTCTCTCTGTGCTACACTTAGGCTTTGCTACTTGTCATCTATACCTTGCAAAGCTGTGAAAACTGGAATATAAGAGCTATGTTCCCGATTTGGAAATTCCTTAGTGAAAAAGCTGGCGTCAGTGTACAAGTGACCTAACCAAGTCTTAGCTTTAAATCAGTTACAATCAGTTTACTAATGCATGCATTTGAAAATACTTGTCTATATTTTATTAATTGTTTTTCAAATGGAAAGTTAGTAAGTTGTACATAGTGTGCCAAAAATCTTCAGGCCACCCCATCCAAGCTACCTACTAATTGTTTGTTCTTGTTGTTGTTGTTATATGCAGTCGAGTCATTTGCAACTCATAGCGACCCTATGCACAACAGCCCTAAACCCTGCTCTATCCTGAGCCAACCGCACTGCCTCTGACACACCCATCCCGATT
>NW_006399757.1:4508681-4516119 GCF_000299155.1 Elephantulus edwardii | reverse complement strand
TAGGTTGCCCTTTCTGTTAGTCTGCGTGTGTTCTGTTGTGCATAGGGTTTTCAGAGGCCTGCTATTTCAGAAGTGGGTGGCCAATCCTTCTTCGTAGTCTGTCTTAATCTGAATAATACACTAGATATTTTTACTTCCACTGTTTTATCTCCTAAATCTCAATCTAAAATATTTACCCTTTGGCCATTGTCTCCTATCTTTGAGCTTCTTTAATCTGTTAGTTTTATTTCAAGAGGTCTTCAACATCATTAGGACTACCAATCCAATGGTTCCAAACAGTTCACTGTCCACTGTTGTTGTTGTTGTTCTGTGCTGTCACGTCACTTGTGACTCAGCAACCCTATGTACAAGAGCCCTAAATTCTGCTATATCCTGTGCCAACCTTATTGTCTCTGACACACTTACCCCCATTATCCCAGTTACTGAGTCAATCCATCTCATTGAGGGTCTTCCTCTCTTGTGCTGCCCCTTTACCCTCCCAAATATGATATCCCTCTCCAAGGACCAATCCCTCCCTGTAACATGTCTGAAGTATGTCAGACTAAGTTTCAGAATCCTTTCCTCCAAGGAGCAGCCTGGTTTCACCCTCTCCAGGATGAACCTGTTAGTTCTCCTAGAAGTCCATGGTATATTCAACACTCTTCTCCAGCACCACAGCTCAAAGGCATCAGTTCTCCTCCTATCATCCCTAGTTATTGTCTAGCTCTCTAATGCATAGCAAGCAATTGCAAAGACCATGGCCTGGATCAGGTGCACCTTAGTCTCCAGACAAATGTTGCTCTTCAGAACTCTGAAAGGTCCCTGACCACTGACTTTCCCAATGTAATTTATCTCTTGATTTCCTGGCTGCTGTTTTCAAGAGTGTTGACTGTGGAACCAAGTAAACTAAATCTGTTAACGATCTTAATCTCTTCACCATCCATAATGATGCTGCCAATTGGCCCAGAGGTGAGAATCTGTTTTCTTGATATTGAGCTTCAGTCCATATTGGAGGCTTCAGCCCTTGACCTTCTGCAGCAAATGCTTCAAGTCTTCCTCAGTTTCAGCATGAATGGTTGTGTCATCTGCAGAACACAGGTTGTTGATGAATCTTCTTCCAGTCCTGAATGCCAACATCCCACATGATCTGTTCTACATATAGATTGAAAAGGTATGGAGACAAAATACATTCCTGGCAGATACCCTTCCCAATTTTGAACCATGCAGTATCTCCTTCCTCTTTTATGAGGACTGCCTCAAACTCGGCTACTGTTTTTTTGTGATCCACACAGTCAAAAGCTTTTGCATAGTCAATGAAATACAGATAGACATTCTTCTAGTACTCTCTGCTTTCAGCCAAAATCCATCTAACATTAGCTATAATATCTCTAGAACCACGGCCTCTTCTAAACCCAGTCTGCACATCTGACAGTTTTCTGTTGATGTGTTGCTCCAGTAATTTTTGGATAACTTTCAGCAGAATCTTGCTTTCACGTGCTATTAATGATATTGTTTGATAATTTCTGCACTCCGTTGGGTCACCTTTCTTTGACATGGGAACAAATATCAGTCTCTTCCAGTCCATATTCTCTCAAATTATCTTTATGCAGACTAGAATCTATCTGGGTCAATGTGTTCCAAAATACAATGTCGTTTCTTCCAGGGTTATGTCATGCTGCCATATTAAATCTCTGTTCTATCACTATAACTACTCCCATACACCTCCCCCTCATGCCCTTGTTCCTTTCCCCTTCCAACATCTGATCTGGCAACAATTATTGATTAGATCCACATCTGCTTACTCTAGACCTGTTGCCTAAAGGAAAACAAGCAACTATACTGAATGGTTTCATTTTAAATATATGTGGTTTCAATAAGCTCAGCTTCCTTCTGTTCCTCTAATCAATTTATATTCCCAAATAATTTATATTCTCCTAAATAAGTAATTTACCCCTTCTTCTCTTTGCAAATCCCAGGTTTGGTCACTAGAGTAACCCCAATTCTTAGAACACTACTGGTCATATAATAGGAGTTTAATAATTGCTTACTGAATTAATAAATAAGAGTCTTGAAGAATCACCTGTTTTACCTAAACATTTCCAAACGCATCTTCAGAAATATTATACTCATTTTTCCTATTATCAGTACCAGTTGAACATTTTCTAAGAATATTTTTATGTACCAGTGAAGCTTCTAGGAGAGCTGTGGTGGTGTAGTCTATACCACGTCGCAAGACTAACTCAAAGGCCTAGCATCTCTGGTGATTCAAATCTACCAGTGGCTCAATGGGACAAAGAGGGACAGTCTCCTCCCCTTAAGTCTTATATTCTCAGAAGCCTGATGGAGGATTGCTGTGAGTTAGAACCAACTTGAAGGCAGTGAGTAAGTAAAAAGGCTGAGACACTGGGAAATAGTGAGAGAGACAGGATATATTTCTGCCTTCCAGGGTGTCACAATTGAGAGAATTTCTAATTTAAACCCAATGCCTGGAAGAACAGAGTGATGGAGAACAGAAATTCTGAAACTAGACTTAAGGGGTTCAAATTTTTGCTCCGTTACTCAATACTGTGTGGTCTTGGTCAAAACATTCATCATTTCTGTATCTCAAGCTCCTTCTCTTTAAGATTAGAACAATTAATTGTGTTTACCTATTGATTATTATAAGGATTAAATTAGTGAAGTTCATTATTAAGCCAAGTTCTTTAGAGAAGCAAATTAATAAAGCTTTCATGTAACACACAGAGAAAGAGAGCGTGCGCGAGAGACCAATCAAGAGAGAGAGATCAAAGACAAAGGAAAAGAAAGTGCACACTAAGAAAATGGTTGCAGGCTTTTAGAGGTTAGTTAAGTCCCAAGTTAAATGGTGAGAAGTCAGGCTAGAAACTTCCCTTGACTTGCATAGTTCCTAAGGCTTATGAACCCAAAGACTGGCATATGCAGTATGGCAGGTCACTAGCTCAAGTCCAAAGAACTTGATAGTCAAATGCAGGTCCAGAACGAGCAAAAAAGCAAGTGTTTTGCCAAAATGGTCATAGAAATGAGATGTACATGGTTGGAATCGAGTTTGGGAAGTTGTCTGGTGTAGCTGGATTCTACAGAGGTTTGTTTTCTGGTTCTAGTGAGGCTTGCATGTGGAATGCTTACTTGTCATTGAGTGTGAGCTGACTGGATTTGGCCCCCATTTAAAAAGGCATTTGGTCACCACCTTGGTTACCCATGGTGGACAGTGTTTGGTGGAGCTCCCAGATTAAAACAGGTTTGGAAGCAGGAATGGCATCCACTTGTGAAATAGCTTGCCTCAGGAAATTCTGTGAACTTGGAGAAATGATGAAAGTTAACAAGTGTTCAGGTTTTTTGTTTATAGGGATGCTATGAGTCATCTATGACTTGTTGGCATTTAACAACAACAACAATAGATCATAACCCCAAGGAAACTCAACTTTTATCTATTTGGATATTTATTCATAGCAGACTTCAACTTGTAAGTGACTGCATTATATCAGATCTCATCAAGAGAATAATTGTATCATAACTGCCAAACCAGATAATCATGGGTCGCAGAGTTGAAACACAGCTTCAATTATCACATACATTTAATGGTGCCCTGGCATATGACAAGTGCTAAATATGTGTCAGCCATTGCTGCTGCTGCTATTGTCATTACTTATTCTGCACTGATTGATGTGACTGTTAAATGTTGCATTAGCCATATCCTATGAGTTTTAATTTGTATTATATGCGTTATTTTTATTTTCTAAGCATACTATAATTATAGTTACATTTCCCCCTTTATGGCCAATAGATAGTTAGAAAGTATTTCCAAATTTCCTATGGGTGGGAATTCTTTAAAAATTTCTTCCTAGTTTGTAGTTTACTGTTATGTGGTAAGAGAATATGTCTATACACTTCGTGCTTTAGGAGATTTATTGATGTTTTCTTTATAGTCTAGTACATGATCTATTTTTAAAAAAATAAGTTTCTCAATTAAAATAATTTCTCTCCTTTTCCTCATTGTGAAGATTTTTATACTAGGGATATATCCTATAAACATACTTTGCAACACACCAAACGAGACAGTAAAATGAAATAAAAGCTTCAATCATGTTGAGCTAAAATGCTTTATCCCATTTCAATCTGAAGTAAGCACAGATTGCAAAGTTCCCTAGAGAGAAAGAAATGGAGCTGGCACATTCAGCCTTCAGGTGCGAGTTGTTGGTTATCTTGTGCTGCTGCTTTACCCTTTCAGTTTTCTTCCTGTAAAGAATCCCTTTAATTTTAATCTCAGCCAATTACAATTTCCAAAAGTGGCCAAAGCAGTATATCCGGTCTGATAGTCTCTTCCAGAACTTTGCAATTTCCTATTAAGGGGTGAAGTCTATTCTCTATCCCATTGAATTGGAGTTAAACTTTGTGGCTTCCTCAAAACACACACATACACACACACACACACACACACACGCTGTGGAAATAGTTTTTCTAAGATAATATTACTTCCATCTGGCTTACTTTCTCTCATAATGCTCACATTTGAAAGAAAATGACTAAATTTTGAATATGTTCAAGCCTCATGGAGAGGCTACTTGTCTGTAGGTATTCTGGTATCAGATGAAGGACCATCAATAGCTAGCATTAGCCAGTACACATATGATTAAGCAAGTGTTCAGATAATCTCAGTCTCCAGACTGATCAAACTGTGCCCACAGATAGCAAGGCATAAAGGGGCCAGCCATTTCTATGGCTTCATGTCTGAGTGTGCAACCCAGGAAGAACATAAAAAAATAAAAAATAAAGAAAAAGATTGCTTTACATCATTGAGTTATGATGTAAGTTTTTAAGCAATGATAGTAACCAAAGCAATAAAGAAGAAATTACCCCCAATTAATCAGAAAATATCTTGTGAAAAGCAAGTCAAGTCCTTAAAGCCTGAGATGTGGGCTCTAAACTGCATTAGCTCATAACTGGTCTTGGATACTTAACCAAATCATTTAACCTTTCTGGGCCTTAATAGATCCTTAGTTGGCATGGTGGTTAAGTGCTTGGCTGCTAACCAAAAGGTCAGCAGTTCAAACCAACATTGTCTAGGCCCCCATGGCTCCAAATGGTCAATAGGGAAAAAGATGTGGCAGTCTGCTTCTACTTAATAGTCTTGAGAACCCTGTAAGCCGTTCTACTCGGTCATATAGGTTATGAGTCAGAATTAACTTGATGGTAATAGGTTTGGTGTTTGGGATTTTAAGCCTTAATATCTACATCTGTCAAATGAAATGCTTGGATCAATGACCTTTTTGGCTTTTCCAGGCCTCCCATTAGAGTCTGCATTTAGAAAATCAACTATTATAGAAGGTTTCATTGTGGAAATAAGGTCTTTTTCTTGAGATATGCCATATCTATTTATGAGCAATGGTATTATTGATTAAATAGCTTACTTTTCTGTGTATAGTTAATGCAAAATGTGATAATTTTTATCACGTCAATTGTAGCATAAACTAAATTACAAGGCTGAACAGGCATTTGCCACAGAATAAAGGGTTTCCCCAGTCATTCCTTATAATAGTGTGCTAACTACTGTTTTGATTCCCAACTTTAATATGGTTCAGTGACCTCTGCCAACCGTTATAATGTTTTGTTGGTCACCAGGTGACATGCTGCCAGAATATGCTCTCTGAGATTTAGTGTCTCTGTGTAGATTCAGCAGTTTGACAATTTTAAGTATACCTTACAAATGAAATCTCCTGTGAGCTGTGTAAGGCTGGTTTCTCATCAGCTGTAATTCTCTGGGACTTGCTTTGTTAGGAGGAGCCATCTATTATTCTGCCTACTACATTCCAGAAGAAGTTAAAGCAAGTGCATAATGTGTGCTTTCCTGCACACAATGCTGCATAGTCCCTAGAGTGTGATGACTTGGGACAGCTGTCTCAAGTCAATATTCAGGGGACCCAGCTGAGCTGGCAGCTTGTCAGGGATTCAGGGAGCACCAGCTGGGGCTCTGTGACATGCTTATACCACCCTTTCCGAGAAACATTCTCAACCTGCCTCCTTTTACCCGACTCTTTAATATCACCGACTCAATTCCCTTTGTGTCAGATACTGACACACAAAATAGACAAAGCTAAGAGGCTATTCTCAGATTGGAATTGTATGCTCCCTGAGAAACCATTGCTTCCTAAGTATGCTTAGGACAGATGTATTTTAGTATTATAATGATATTATTTCATTAAATATTATGTAAATAGATGAAATATGAAAACAAAGGAAGGAGCTGTGTCTATGAGAAGCTGAAAGCTTCATAAAGTCTTACTAAAAGTGTGAGTAGTATAGCTACAAAAGGCTATATGGGGTGAGGAAACTAGGATTCTGTGCTCAGATTATTCCCTACTATTTATCTGCTATCACATTTATCAGAATTCTTACTTTGCTTAGAGAAATCATTCTGTCTTTTTATAATACTTGTCAACTGACTGTGGACTTGTGCTGAAGATCGGTTGCCTACATGTGTATTAGGGTTGTTTTCTTTCTACATATCTATTTAATCTTTATGCAGAGTAAGTTATTCAAGAAGCTGGACTCTATGAAGAAAGATATGGCTTCAGGATTGAAGGAAGATCATCAATGCCTTAGTTAGGGAGATGACACAACCTTGCTTGCTGAAAGTGAAGAGTACTTGAAGTACCTGCTGCAGAATATCGAAGACTGCAGCCTTCAATATGAATTGCATCTCAAAGACAAACAAACAAACAAAACCCAAAAGTTCTCACCATAGGCAAAATCATGGTAGATAGAGAAAAGATTGAGATTGTCAATGATGTCATCTTGGATGCAGAAACAATACGCTTAGTACCAGAAGTCAGGAGATCAGGAGATGTATTGCACAGGAAAAGTCTGTAGTCAAGGACCTCTCCAAATTTTTGAGGAGCAATGATGCCAGTTTAAGGACTAAGGTGCACCTAATTCAGGCGAAGATCTTTTCAGTCACTTACTATGCCTCTGAAAGCTAGAAAACAAATAAAGGTGACAGAAGAATAACTGATACCTATGAACTGTGGTGTTGGAGAAGAATACTGAGAACTACTTAAAGCAAGTAGTTATTTAACTAACAAGTTTATCAGGGGAAGAATAACCAGGATGCTCTTTAGAGACAGGTTTGGTGAAACTTCATCTTACATATTCTGAGCATAGTATCAGAAGCAGACAGTCCTTGGAAAAAGATTGAAAAATATATATTGATTGATAAAATGATATACTGAAAAAAGTATCATCCTAGAGGGTCAGGGGAAGAGAGAATGATCCTCAAAGAGAAGACTTGATGAAGTGACTGTAACAATGGGTTCAGGTATGCCAAAGACGTTGAGAATAGCAGAGGATAGAGCAAAGTTCTGATCTGTTCTTAATAGTGTTATGAGTTCTAGTCGCCTTACTGGCACCTAACTACAACAAGTCTCTTTTGTATATCTCAATAAAT
>NW_006399757.1:4500938-4508197 GCF_000299155.1 Elephantulus edwardii | reverse complement strand
TAGAATAGGTCTGATATCAGGGTGGGGGCATGACAGAAAAAACTGGATAAATTATGTATATTGTATTGAAACAGATGAGGGTAAGAACAGATTAGAAGTGATATATGATTGAGTATTATGGTTAGCACAGGAATCCAGAATTAAGGTTGCATAGAGAAGTGTACTCGGGGTGGGTGGTGGGGGGAAGGGACGTGGAAATTGTATACTAATGAAGGAATTTTTTTTTTCTCTCTTCGAAGTGGGAAGCGAGCTGGTGGGGAGGGGTGGGGAGGGAGAAAATTGCGGCAATGAATGAATGGAAATCCAAAACCTCTGTAAAAAAAATAAAAAATTATAAAAAAAATATTGAGAGTTCAGTACATGTCAGTATTGGTGATAATTACTAATGAGACAGGTATGAACTTGGAGATGTGAGAGTAACCATTTCAAAAGGCTATGATCTACCAGAAGAATGAATTGTTCCCTTCCTCTTCATTTTTACTAAGCAAGATTTCTTGGATCCACACAATGGCAAGATTGTTCTGGATCTTATCATACACCAAAACCTAGGTATTAACTTTCTTTTAACTTTTTTTATCATGATTTAAAGACTTATTTTATCATGATTTTACAAAGAATGCTTTTCTACTGAAACTTCACATACTTTTTCTTATGATTCGCTGATTACAAATGTCCATATTGTAACAGCATTCTTTCCACTTCTCTATGATCTTTTTTCCATGCATCTTTCTATCTCTTCTTCTTTCTGTATTCTGAGCTTAAACCCTAGGAACATGATGCCCTTTTGATCTTGTACGGTTCAATGTTCTAAGGAATGAGTCCTTCTCTGTAGTTCTGATTCACCCTGTAGGCCTGTCTATTCTCTGGCAGAAAGCTGAATAAAAGTGAGTTCTATTTTCAGTTCAGGGAATGGCTAAGCGTCATCACCTTGGGTGTTGCACCAATCTCTTTAGGACCAATAAATCTAGCTCCTTTTATTAGTTTTTCTCCACATTTTCTTCCCAGTCTATCAAAACCATTTACTTTAAATATTGGAATCTGTGGAAGGACTCATTGGAAAAGGTCAATATCAGCAGTGAAAACTAGGGTGAGGTGCTGATTGTGGAACAGACCATCAAATGCTTATATGTAAGTACAAATTAAAGCTAAAGAAGGTCAAATAAAATCCACAGGAATAGAAATTTTATCTTGAGCCTATTCCCCCTGAATTTTTTTAACCAACTCGGGAACAGGTTTGAGTCCTTGAACACTTATAAAATAAGACCAGATGAGCTGTGGGCCAATATCAAGAATATTGTCCATGAAAAATGCAAAAGGTCATTATAAAAAAGGAGGAAGAAGAAAAGACCAAAATTGATGTAAGAAGAATCTCTGAATGTTGCACTAGAGCACTGAAAAGCCAAAGCAAAGGGAAGAAATCAAGAAGTTAAGGAGCTGAACAGAAGATTTCAAAGGGCAGCTTGGGAAGACAAGGAAAAGTATTATAAAGAAATGTGCAAGGAGCTGGAGTCAGAATATCAAAAGGGCTGAACTTGCTCAGCATTCCTTAAGGTAAAGAAACTAAAGAAGAAATTCAAGCTATGAGTTGCAATGCATAAGGATATTATGGGCAGGATATTGAATGATTCAAGAAGCATTAAAGGAAGATGGAAGGAGTATATAGAGTCACTGTACCAAAAAGAATTGGCTGACACAGAATTTCAAAAAACAACACATGATCAATAGGCAATGGTGATTAAAGAGAAGTTCAGGCTGCTCTAAAGGACCTGGCAAAAAACAAAGCTTCAGGAATTGATGGAACTTCAATTCGCATATTTCAACAAACAGATGCAGCCTTGGTTAATCACCAGGTTATGCCAACAAATCTGGAGGGCAATTACCTGGCCAACTGACTGGAAAAGATCCAAAAAAGGTGACCCCAACAGAGTGTGGAAATTAATGAACAATATCATGAATATCACATGCTAGTAAAATCTTGCTGAGGATTATCCAGGAATATCTGGAACAGTGCATTGACAGAGAACTACCAGAAATACAAGCTGGGTTTAGAAGAAGTCATGACATTAGAGACATTATCGCCAATGTCAGATGCATCTTGGTAGAAAGCCAAGTGTATCAAAGGAATATTTATCTGTGTTTCATTGACTATGCAAAGGCATTTGACTGTGCGGATCACAACAAATTGTGGCTAACCTTGAGGAAAATGGGAATCATAGAACACTTTGTGCTCGTGTGAAATCTATACTTGGACCAGGAAGCTGTCCTCAAAACAGAGCAAGGAAACACTGCATGGTTTGAAATCAGGAAAGGAGTGTGTCAGGGATTCATCCTGTCTCCATACCTTTTCAATCTATATGCAGAAGAGATCATTCAGAAAGCAGGGCTTTATGAGGAGGAATGCGATTAGAGGATTAGAGGAAGACTCATCAACAACCTATGTTATGCAGATGACACAAACTTGCTTGCTGAAACTGAAGAGGACCTGAAACACTTGCTACAGAAAGTCAAGGACTAAAAAAAAAAGAAAGTCAAGGACTCAACATCAAGAAGACAAAGATTCTCACCACTGGCCAACCGGCAGCACCATGATAGATGGAGATGATATCGAGATTGTTAACAATTGCAGTTCACTCAGATCCATAATCAGCACTCTTGGCACCAACTGTCAGGAAATAAAAGACAAATTGCACTGGGAAAATGGGCTGTCGGGGACCTCTCCAGAGTACTGAAGAGCAATGAAGTCGGTATAGAGACTGAGGTGAACCTAATCCAGGCCATGGTCTTAGTAATTACTTGGTACTCAATAGAGAGCTGAGAAATGATTAAGGATAACAGAAGAATTGATGCCTTCAAGTTGTGGTGCTGGAGAAGAGTCTTGAACATACCATGGACTGCCAAGAAAACAAATAAGTCTGTCTTGGAGAGGGTAAAACCAAGTTTCTCCTTGATTTGAAGTTTTTCCTAAGATTTTGAAGCTCTGTCTCACATACTTTGGGCATGAGACCAGGAAGGACTGGTCTTTGGAGAAGGACATCATGTTTGGAAGAGTAGAGGGACAGTGGAGGAGAGGAAGACCCCAAATGAGATGGATTGATACAGTAACTGAGGCAATGGAGGTAGGTGTGTCAGAATCAGTATACTAGCTCAGGACAGGGCAGGCTTTAGAGCTACTGTACATAGGGTCGCTATGAGTCACAGATGACTCGACAGCACATAACAACAACAAAACATTAGAAACTAATTAAATATTCATTAATGTAGTGTTTGCTACTGAGTCATTGGGCAGAGTTTCTATAGGTGATCTTCTGGAAGCTTTGTATTCATTTGTTATGTAGCATCAAGTCACATACAACTCATAGTGATCTTCTGAACAACAGATCTGAACCCAGTCTTGTTCTGTGCCATCTTCATTATCTCTGACATAATTGAGCCCATTACGGCAGTCACTATATTAATCCATCTCATTAAAGTCTTCCTCTTCTTCACTGACCCTCCATCTTTCCAAGCATGATGTCCCTTTTCGAGGAATAGCCCCTTAAACAACATGATCAAAGTATATGAGACAAAGCTTTGCTAACCTTGCCTCTAAGGAGCACTCTGGTTGCACTTTATCTAAAACATATCTTTGTGTTCTTTTGGCAGTCTATGGCGTATTCAGTGCTCTTCTACAAAACCAGAGCTGAAAGACATCAATTCTTCTTCTGGCATCTTTATCCATTGTCCAGCGTTCAGGTACACAGCGAGGGAAGGATGAGGAATCTCGGGTGATTGGAAGGACCATTCAGGTTAGTTCTCTGTTCAAAGAAAAGTCCTGTCCCAATGTCATAAGATTGTATCAAATTATGGTAAGTGGAGAAAAACATACTTGTTTTCAGTGAAACCAAAGGTTTGTGGAAAACAAGATTTTTTTTTAATATGCTACTTTAACCTACTTCTCAACAGATAAACTATTAGTCTAGCTCCTGAGGGATACATTGACTTGTAGCCTACATAAATTGGAGCCTGTTTCTACTTTCTATTTCATCACACCACTTAAAGGTCTGCCAGGACCACCCTTTCCTGCTGCCAGCCCACAATCTTCCTCTGCAACACCTCTCAGTTGAGATTTAGCTTGATTTCCCCAACCAATCCCCTTACAAATTAATTCTAGAAGAATGTGATTTACTCTTGGCTCCACAAACCACACTGAGATGGTTCTGTACAAGCTTATTTATCCAGAGAATCCTTTGCCCCCTACTCAAATATGAAAATGCCTTCCAACTCCTTGTCCCAGGTGATTCTCTTATTCAGTAACTGCTTCCTTTCCTTCGTTGTAACAACTAATATGTATTGAACACTAAGTCCAAGGTCATAGGTTTGCAAAAAACAAAACCAACCACCAAAACCTGTTGCTGTTACAATGACTCTAACTTACAGTGACTCTTTAGAGAAGAGGAGGGAACTCAGGTGGCTGGGTCCAGAGGGAGGTGCCTTACTAATTCAAAGATTTCATGTATCTTGAGGTTTGAATCCATGGGTGGTTCTGGAGGAAAAAAATGAGCAATTTCCTCCCAAGGAACTTACAGCCTCAGAAAACCCCCTGGAAGTCAAGTATGTGTTAGTTCCATCTCAGTGGCAATGGGATGGCAAGGAAAGGATGGTTGGTAAGGAAGAGTAATACTGTCCCATATTATTAATAAGGCTATGTTGTTTTTTGGTTTTTTTTAAAGGCTGTGATCTTTATGGAAGCAAACAGCCACATCTTTCTCTGGCAGAGTTGCTGGTGAGTTTGAAATGTTAACTTTCTGACTACCAGCCAATTATTTAAACTACTGTCTTACCACCACTCCATGATGGGTATGTATTGATAAAATAAAAATAAAAAAGCTTTATTTGTATATAGTTTCTTATTTGCATATAGATTCCTTCAGTATTGCAACTTAAGACTTTTTCTACAGTTCTTTTAGCTTGAGAAATGTTGAAGTTTTTAAGCAAAAGTTAGAAAGATGCTTGATTTTCTAACTCCAGGTCTTTACACATTTTATTAGAACACTTGTCTTCTCAAGTTGCCCTTTGAAATCTGTTCAGGTCTTTCATTTCATCACTCTTTCCTTTTGCTTTAGCTTCTCTACCTTCAAGAACAAGTTTCAGGCTCTTCTGATATCATCTCCCGATCTTTTCTTTCTTTCTTTTCTGCCTTTGCAATGATCTTTTGCTTTCATCATGTCTGATGTTCTTGATGTCATCCCATACCTTGTCTTCAGTCATAGGGTTCAATGCATCACATCTATTCTGACTTGGAAGAAGTTGTAGCCAAAGTTCTCCTTAAAGGCAAAGATGGTGAGAATTCATCTCACACACTGTGGGCATGTTATCAAGAAGAGGTAATCTTTGGAAGGGGACATCATTTTTGGAGTGATAGAAGGTCAGAAAGAAGCAGGAAGATTCTTAATGACATGGACTGACACAGTGACTGCAAAAATTGATGTAAAGCACTGAAGAGTTATAAGGATGGTACAGGACCAGGCAAGATTTCCATCTACCATACACATGGTCACTATGAGTTGTAGTTGGCTCTAGGGAGCCTAAATAGTATATAACATTTGTGTTGACATCAAAAATACATCATATTAATATGAAAGCAATAATGAAATTCTTGTCCATTGTATTGATAAATTGGTGAATTGTAAGATTTTTCTACAGAATGTTTGCCTTGGGAATTGGATTACTTGTTGATTAGTATATGCACTTAACGCATGCATGCATTTATGTATGTATATATATTTATGTTCCCAGGGCCATTAAATGAGTTAGGTCATGTACTATTTTAGCTTAATCAAAGGGCTGGAAATTTTTTCTATGAAAAATATTTTTGGTTTCGGGGGGCTATAGGGACTTTGTTGTAAAAGCTCTGCTGTTGTACTGCAAAAGCAGCTATAAACAGTATGTAAATGAATAGGAGGGACTGAGCTCCAGTAAAATTTTGTTAACAAAACCAGGCCGGAATCTGAGTTTGCCGACCCCTGGAATCTATTAAAATACCTTACGGCTTCCTTTCCTGGCAATTAAATTTGCTCAAGTTTCTTCCCTAAAAAAAAAAAATCAAAGCATCCCCACATCATTGCAAAAAGTTCTATTTGACTCGCTATTTCTACTTCTCCACTCCTTATTTCTCTCCTGTTCTAGACAGTCCGACCTCTGTTCTCACCAGGCTACTGAAATTGCTCTTATCAAGGTCACCAACAATCTCCATGTTGCCAAATCCTTTAGAGACTCCAGCCCTCTCTTTCTTACTCAATCTCTCCGCAGCTTTCAACACAGCCAAGCCACTCCTTCTGGAAACCCTTGCCTCTCTTAACTTCTGTAACCTCACAGAAGTGGGTTTCCTCCTGTTACAGTAGCTGCTCCTTCTCAGTCCTCAGAACATTCCTTTTCCTCTTCAAAAACTGTAAATGTTCTGGGTTCTATCCATTCTCTTCCTACACTCTCCCTACACATTGTACTTCTCATATACTACCAAAATAGAAGTCTTCTCTTCCCTAATCTCCTAAATCCTTTCATGGCTTTCTAAAGCCTAATTCCTAGTCTGAAACAGCAGTAACTGTTGCTCAAATAGTGAAATTCTTCCATATTGGTTGTACACCTTGCTGGCCCAAGCTGCTTCTTTGGACCGTAGGGTCTCTAAGATCCACCTGGCCCTTCCATTGTGACCTAGCAGAGGACTCAAAATGCTGCTCCAGGACTGAGGTCGGCTCCCATTCTGATGACTCAGAGTTCATGTTAAGCTAGCTGCAAAGCATTTTACCAGCATCTTTGATTTTTATCACGGTCATAAAGGTATTCTAGAACTCCTTTCCCCCCAAATTACTGAAAATGCTATTCAGTTGATCTCTATACCTCTTACTTTGTTTGCTTCCAGGTTGTATGTAGCAAGCAGCCAAGAGAGATTTTCCTAAAATGCAAGTTGATTGTTTAGTTCTTTAAGAGAAACCTTTAAACATGGATATTCCTGAAGGTAAAATCTGATCTCCCTAACAAGATTCACCAGTGTTTTCCTGACTTGACTCCTT
This sequence comes from Elephantulus edwardii, assembly GCF_000299155.1. Lineage (NCBI taxonomy): Eukaryota > Metazoa > Chordata > Mammalia > Macroscelidea > Macroscelididae > Elephantulus > Elephantulus edwardii. The sequence continues at coordinate 4,501,148 of NW_006399757.1, read as the reverse complement.
GTTGGTCTTCAGATCTCATCTGATTCATTTCTATATTTTCATTTCTCTGATTTTAAATCAGATTCCCCCCCCATTATTTCTTCTTGCAACCTATTTGCTTTTTTCTTTTTTTTTTACACTCTCCACCCTACTCACACTCTCCACCCTGCTCACACTCTCCACCCTGCTCACACTCTCCACCATGCTCACACTCCCCACCCTGCTCACACT
>NW_006399757.1:4474527-4496630 GCF_000299155.1 Elephantulus edwardii | reverse complement strand
ACTGGGTCTTAGTGGGACTTAAGAGGATTCAGCCAATTTTCCCACTAAGCTTTCCCCTTTCAAATGGGTCCAGCAGCTTCTGGGTTTTGCTGATCCGGAGTGTGCACTCCCCCTATTTGCTTTTTTCAATAAAATTTCTACAGCTTGTCATTATTATGCTGTTTGGATTTGGTTTTATTGGTTAATCTGTCTTTTCTAAACTCTAAGGTCCTTGGAAGCAGGCACCATGTCTATCTTGCACACTGATAGATCCCTTTTTGTTTTGCTTTTTCAATTTCCACTGAGTATATTGTGAATCATGGTGCCCAGTGATCCATGGGATTTTCAAGTACTGATTTTATTTTCTTTGGGGTGGGGGTGAGAGGGAAGTAGATCACCAGGCATTTCTTCTGAGGTACCTCTGAATGGACTGGAAACCCCAACTAACTAACTCAGCAGCTTAGCATATTAAACATTCCAGGGACTCTAAACTTCTCTCAGCCTTGTGTATTTGTTATGTCACTATATTTGTCCCCTTGACTGATTTCCAGTTTCTTCTTTTGACACATTTCCCCTTGTAACCTCTGGCTTAACTGTATGCAAGTTACATTTATTCCATGTTTTTGTTATGTGCCATTGAGTTGAGTACCAATCATAGTGACCCTATGAACAACAGATATGAACCCTGACCTATTCTTTGCCATCCTAACAATCTCTGACGCAGTCACCATGTCAGCCTACAAAGTTGAGAGTCTTCCTCTCCTTCGTCATCCTTCTACCTTCCCAAGCATGATGTCCCTCTCCACGGAATAGCTTCTTGTAGCAACATGCCCCAAATACGTAAGATAGAACTTTATCATCTTTGCCTCCAGCATTCTGCAGCATTCTGGCTGCACCTTCTCTGAAACTTACTTGTTTGTTCTTATGACTATCCACGGGGCATTCAGCACTCTTCTCCAACACCACAGTTCAAAGGCATCAATTCTTCTGTCATCTTTAGTCACTGTTCAGCTCTCAGAGGCATAGCAATTGACTGAAAATATCCTGGCCTGACCAGATACGCCTTAGTCCTCAAACTGACATCATTGCTCCTCAATAATTTGGAGAGGTCCCAACTGCAGGCTTTCCCAGGGCAATACATCTGATCTCTAATTTCTAGTACTAACTGTACGGATTTTGGAGCCAGGTAAGATGAAATCGCTGACAGTCTCAATCCTTTCTCCATCCATCATGATCCTGCCTATAGGCCCAGTGGCAAGGATATTTATTTTCTTGACATTGAGATGCAATCCATGATGAAACCTTCAGGGTTTAACCTTCTGCAGCAAGTATTTCAAGTCCTCCTAAATGTCAACCAGCAGGATTTTGTCATCTGCATAGTGAAGTTACTGATGAGTCTTTCTCCAATCCTGATGGCATATTTTTCTTTATAGACTCCAGTTTCTAAATTTGCTCAGCAGATATATAAAATAGCTATGGAGAACGGATACAACTCTGACACACTCCTTTCCTAATTTTAAACCATAAAATGTTCCCTTGCTCTGTTCTCACCATAGCCTCTTGAGCTAGGCATAGGTTTTGCATGAGCACAATTAAGTGTTTTAGAATTCCCATTATCCTCAAGGTTAGCGATATTTGTTATAATCAACACAGTCAAATGCTTTTGCATAGTCAATAAAGCACAAATAGACAATCTTCTAGAAATCATTCCTTTCAGCTAGGATCCATCTGATATTACCAGTGATATCCTTGGTGTCACAGCCTTTTTGAATCCAGCTTGAACATCTGGCAGTTCTCTATGTACTGTTCTGTTTTTAAATGATCATCAACAACGTTTTATTTGCAAGTAATGCTAGTTACATGGTTTGATAATTTGCACATTATTTTTGAATCGCCATTCTTGGTAATGAGAACAAATATGGGTCTCTTCCCATCAGTTGGCCAGGCGGCTGTCTTCCTGGCATAGAATGGTAAGCACATCCAGGCTACATCTGAAACATTTCAAATGGTATCCCATTGATTCCTGGGGCCTTATTTTTGTGTCAATGCCTTCAGTACAACTTCAGTTTCTTCCTTCAATACCATCTACTCTTGAACATATGGTACTTCCTGAAATACTTCAGTATTGGCCAATTCTTTATGGTACAGTGACTCTGTGTATTCCTTCTACCCTTTTACATTTTCTGTATCATTTCAGATTTTGCCCATAAGCTCCCTAAGTATTGCAACTCAAGGCTTGAATTTGTATTTCAGTTCCTTTTGCTTGAAAAATTTCAGCAAGTTCTTCCCTATTTATTCTCTAATTCTAGGTCTCTGTACATTCTGTGATAGTAGTTTGCCCTGTCTTCTGGAGCTGCCCTTTTAAATATTCTATTTGATGCTTTTATTTCAGCATCTCTTCTGTTTTGGCTTCTACTCTCAGTTCCTGAAGCATTTCACATAACTACCTCTATTCCCTGGGAATACTCTTGTCTACTCCCTCATGCCTTTTCACCTGGCAAAATTTTTATTACTTTCCAGGTGTTAGTATCACACCTTCCAGGAAGCCCTGCCGATTAGTCGCTCTAGGAGAGAACTGTTTATACTATACTATCTCTTTATAGTAGACTAGACTGGATTATGAATGTCTCTTTTCTTCACTGCTGTCTTCATTAGATGGTCAACTATGAGGTAGGAACTGCATCTGTCATGGCTGTGTTCCAAGAATTTTACTAAGTGTCTAACTTCAAAAAAGAAACTTGGTCATGAATATTTAGCAAACTAATTCAGTATTAAACAGACACCCACATCTCTGACAAGTGCAAGTTTATTCATATCCATTTTGGTGGTAAGATACGATTTGCAAATGGCCTATCTTCCAAAGAAGAGCTTTTTTGTTCGCTTGTTTTTTTCTAGGAATAACCTTTTCCTTAGTGATACACGTCTGTGATGTGAGAGGACTCCATTTGCATCTCAGTGCTGGGCTTTGAGGGCAGAAATTGGTTCATATGTTGCTAAATTTACTTTCTGCTAAAGTGGGAAGTTTAAAGTGTAGATTACTAAAAAGCTCTATAAGTAAGACTTGGTTTTGTAATGTTCTAAAATGACATAATAGAATAGCAGTATCCTTCCTCAAAATAAAATTTTACATATTCATACTGAATTAATGTAATTTAGTTGAAAGAAGAACCTCTTTTCTCTACTCATTAATGTAAGTTTTATGGTTTCATTGTGCTGGGCATAGAAATACATTATAATGTAAACAAACCAATGGTGTAATGAATCATTTCAGTCTTATTGTGTGTATGTTTTTACTACACATCTTGAGGGGGAGCTATTCACGCTCTGCATTTTTACATTATGCTAATATGATTCGTCATTATGATCCTGCTTACTTTTCATGATGGATGCTAGATTTTTAAGCCTTCTATAGCACTTTTGAGGGGCCTGATTAGTGCTTGAGACCCAATCAAGAAGTGTTGATGAAGCTCAAATTAACACAAAAAACTTATGAGCCAAGAAGAGTTGAACATTGTGTGGCTAAAACGAATAAAATGAATATAAATTGTACTAATCCCCACCTTTATTCTTCCAAGAAAATTATAACTGCTCTTATACCCTTTGAATGTGTTCTGCCAGAATCTGAACAGGCCACTGTTTTTGCAGGAAAAGTGTGAAAATGACAGAGTCAGCTGCTATTATTGTTAAATATGAAAATTCACACATATGTACACCAGTAAACAGGTGTTTGCAAAATTCAGACTTCGAAACAGTTCACCCATTCTTGCATTTTGATGGAGCCATGATCAAGCAAAATTAAAAACAGAAGAGACACAGTTTGGTTGATTATTATCCTGCCAAATCAGATTGTTTCTGTTATTGTCTTACACAGATGCCAAGCTAAGAGGGAGAGGTAGGGAGGAGGGAGAGGAATATGAATGTGCATGAACAGAATGAAAGGATAGTTTTAGAATTTCAAATGAGTCCAATAAATTAAAGACTTGCTTAACAGTCTAGAAAAGGAAATTCAGTAGAAATAAATGTAATATAATACATTTTATATTCATTGTTTCTCAGACTTGTTTTTCAAAAGCCATAGAACCCTTTTAAAAAAGGATTCCTGACTTGAAATGAATATGTGAACTCTCATAAAGAGTCACAATATATGGAAAAACAAGATATAAATCAATAAGAAATATGTTTATATAGACTTCATTAGTTCAAATTTATTTCATTTATTCAAATTTAATGAACTGCAACTATCAGGCTGTTCTGATGAACACTAAAAGTTAAGCTTAAAATCAGGGACCTACAGAAAAATTATCATCTTACTTGACCCTCAATAGTTGTTTTATTTCTGTGTTTTCCTATTTACTTTCTGCGTATTATCAAGGCTTTCCTGATTATGAAGGTCAGTGATCGGAAATGGTTAAGAGTATGGTTTTGAAACAAGTTTTGTTTTCTCAGAAAACCCACACTTTTAACTTGTATTTATAAGTTATGGGAGAAAGCTTCATTGGTACTGCAGTCCACGCGCAAAGAGTTAATCTGGGGAGGCAAGTTAGCACGCGCTGGCTTCAATTATCATAACATTTGGTCTGTGACACATTTGAATGAGCCTGTGTTTAAAAATAAAGTTTTGTAATAGTTAAAAATATATAATGAAAGTAAAATTCCAGCTGAATGTTTCCTTAATCCCTGAGGCCCCTCAGGGTAACAGCAGGGTGGGGTGGGGTGGGACGAAGATGCTCCTTTGGCTGGTTCTAAGTTGCAGACTTCTGCACTAGAGAAGGAACACTAACAAGGGATCTGCTTGCTGTGCAAACGGAGTATCTCTACTGTCCTGCCATTGTTCTGTCCACAAGCGTCCATGGTATTCCTTTTGCAAGATTTCCTAACTCAGTTAGTGCTATCCACCATCTCAGAAGTGAGAGACCCCTGAAACTATTTCTTCTTCACCACTAACATCTACTAGAGCCTCTGAGTGCCCTGGCCAACATCTCTCTGCAACCCACCTGTCCAACCGCCCCCCCTTTGGTGATGGCTTCTTAACTGGCGACCTGCAGACCAGAGCCTCACCCTTAGCCTTCAGAGTCAGAGTTTTAGTTCAGAGATAGATACACACACCTGATCTCTTGCTTTAAAGCTTGCTCTCACTTAACTGATTAAAATCCTTTGCCCTCTATCCTGAACTTCATCTTGTGCTGACTCCCCATGCACCCTAAGCCTGCCACTTTGAGTGAGCCTTGTTCTTTTCAGTTGTTGAGTTGAGACAGACATTGTGTGTGTGTGTGTGTGTGTGTGTGTGTGTGTGTGTACCTCCACAACATTCTTCTACACCTTTGAAGCAGTTATTCCATTGTTTTATTGTAATTATCTGGTTTTATGTATCTCTTTTCTCCAAAAGACTGTGGCCTCCCAGAGAGCAGAGATCCTATGTGAGGCATCGTTTTATCCCAGCCACCTCCGATGAGGCTCGGCAGGCGCTCGAAGCACGGGAAAGCTCAGTGCATGGTGTGGAGGCTTTTATTCCAGCACTGCATGTGGAGTTTATTCCTGATTCTCAGGGATACACAACTGAAAACCACAATGGCGTCCTGTGGATGCTCCACTGCCCTGACAGCGCACAGCTAATTGCCAGTCTCTTCTCTCTTTATCCCAGTGTCTCCAGGCCATGGGACATTCAAATGTTTTCTCTTTCTCCAAATACATCAACTTATGTTACAGAATTGATTTAAACAACAACAACAAAAATACCAATCTCTCCTCTCTGGTGTTTTCTTTCCCAAATCTACTTATTCTGTCCTCTCCCAGGTTCTAATAAGACACTTCCCTGGAGTTTGAAACACAGTCACTTCAAACAGAACTCAATTATCCTCCTGGTTTAGGAATGCTAGATTTGGGGAACAATGCTCACTCAGCCTGCCCCAAACAGCCTTAGTAGAGAACTCTCTTTCATTTTCTTTTTCTCACTGTATTTTACAATCCTTCCGAGAGAACTCATAATCAAGCTCTTGGTGATTTGCAAATCTTAGTTCTTCAACTGCACACCCTTGAAGCTCCAAGACACTCAAGGTGGGATTTTAATTTTTTTATGTGTGTTTTTATGTATATCCCATTGCATTCTTTCTCTTCCTTTTAGAATTCAATACAGATCTAATCCATGATAATTTTTTTTCTTAACGAACCCAGCTATTTACTCTTCCCAAAGATTTAGATATTTGACAGGTTTTGTCATCTTTTATTTGCTTCATGATTTTACTGGAAGAGAATTTAATAACATTTACTAGGATGGTATTCTTCCTCATCCACTCAACCGTTCCCACCCCTTTTCAAGGCATAGCATTTCCTATTTCCAATCCTGCCTGGCTTTGAGAAGAAGAAAAAAATAGCTTGGCAATGGTTCACTAAGAATTGTAATTTAATCCTTTGGAATAACAGGCTTTTCATCTGTGCTCCCTGCAATGATCCGACAGTCTGCCACACAATCAGTTCCTTAGAAAAGAACAATGCAGCTCAAAAGAAAAGAAAATACTGGCAACACGGCAAAAGAATATGAGGCCTTTCATATGACTTGTAAACAGAAATTAACCTTGGGAGTTAATGGCATCAAAATATGAATTATTGCTCTTTTCCAAAGAAAAGTCCAGGCATTTCTGGCAGCAAATGCAAATGAACCCAACTAAGTGTCTGTGCTTTTGATCCTGGCTATGTAAACACAGGCTCATAACTAGGTACTTTGGTGTTTATACTGGTGGAGTCTCTAACGTTATGCTTACAGACCCAGGAACAATGGCACATTCAAGAAAGAGCAAACAGGACCTTCATTCTTACCTCCCCTGGCCCTTGACCTCAGTAGTGTTAGTCCAAGTTGTTTACTGTCCCTGTATTTTATGGAGCAGATTACTATAAAAGATAATACACAGATACAGCTTCATCAGTCTATAATGCTACTCATGTATTTGTTTAAATAAATTGCTCCTGTTATGAAATGCCCTCTTTTTGAGATAATTACAGGCCATCAACAATCTACATAGTAATTTATCACCTTGTTTTCAGTCATTATCACTGTTAGTCAATCATGTGTCCCACAGTCTTAACATCACAGAGAGTTCCCTGGGATTAGTTAGGTGTTTTAAGATTCATTAACATCATCATTATTACTACAAATTTATTTTGTAGCATTATTTAGCACCAACAAACTGCCGAGTAAAGCAGATTGGCACAACTTGACATGGAGGAGAAATGGAACCTAAGAATAAAAAGAGTGTGGAAAATGAGCTCCAGGCAAGGATGGGTGGAGGGAAGATCACTGGGAGGACTTTAGGAAAGGATATAAGGCACCTTGGTGACACAGCGTGTAAACACTTGACTGCTGAGAGGTCAGTGGTTCAAAACAACGAGCTGCTTCAAAGGCAAAAAAAAAATGTGGTGATCAGTTCTTAGAAAGAGTAAAGTTAGGAAGCCTTATGGCTCACTTTGACTGTGGGTCACTACAAGGCAAAATAAAATCAACAGAAGACAAAATATGGGGTTTCTATCTTGTCATTGACTTGAATGTAGTTTCCTTGAAGGTTATATACTTTGTCAAAATTCTTTTCTTTTTCTGAGTGGTTTGAAAACTAGTGAAGAGAGCTGACCAGAAGGCACATTTAAGAGAATTTCTCCTTTTCTTATTGGTTTGCAAACAATAATTCACTTACATTGTTTAATTCATGCACATTGTGTTTTCTACAATCTTCATTTAATGGTTTCATGCAATCATTCATATACACTGTATTTCAGAAAATAATTTTTTTGCAGTTATCAGACTGTAGCAAATATTTTATTATAAACAATTAAATCTTTCCATAATGCTCAAACAGTATCAAACACCATATCTCTAACAGAGAAGAGTAGGCATTCAGTGCTACAACCAAGTGAAGTATTACATTTCAAGCTTATGATCACATCACATAGTGACCAGGCTAAGCTTCTATGTCATTTTCCCACGTTATCCAACTCTGTCACATCTCACTCATCTCAATGGAGACAAAGGTTTCTACTACATATTTTAAATGCAGGAAGTTGAGACAGAGAAAATCCAGTGGAAACACATCTATCTCAATTCAACTCTTAGTTTAAAAAACAAACTTAAATTAGTTGTTTTGAGGGAAGGGATCAAAAGAAGGTATGAGTTTAAGAGTCAAACTATAACAAGGGCTGGTAGCAATATAGATGCAGTTTGTTGTAGCTCTCAAAACTACGTCACATGATATTTTAAAATCAAGTGGCTTTTGTGATATTTTTTTTTTTGGTATTGTAAACATGTGCTGTTCAATATTGCCTAAATTTAACCATTTTATTGCAAAGAAAACAAAATATAAAGCCTTTAAGGTGAACACCATCCAATAAATAACCCCAAACGAAGTCATTTGTTATAAAACTGTGAAGATACCCAAGCAAGACCCCACTTAAGATTCGTCAACATGAACTTGAGAGCTTTAGTCCACTGCTCTTCAGAGTTAAACTGGGTTTTGATGGAATAGGAGCCACCGCTGCCACCTGTGTCTTCAATCTTGCCTTTCTCCACATCCATCCTGTAAGGAAGACAAAAACAGGTCTCGCCTTTCTCAACCTCTTCTTTGAACTGCTGCACACAGTCAAGGACAACCACCATGGCATGATCAAACTTGTTGTCCCAGAAAAAGCGCAATCCCCCAGAACAGTATAATGGCAGCTCCTTAGATTTGTCTGTCAGATTTGTCTGTCAGACTCCAGATATGAATGGTTTCCATAGGGAAATTTTTCAGACCCATCTTATTGGCTAGAGCATGGAGCAGCAACACCGTCTGGCCCCAGGCAGCATTAATCTCATTCCACTCCACAGGAACACTGGGCAGGCGACCCAATCTGAAGTTATTGATCGTGCCAAACTGTCCACTGTGCCAGATGTGGAAGGTTGCATTAAAGACGTTGGTTTTCTTCAGCTTGTCCAGCTGCATCTGGTTTTCTACACTCTTCAGTTCATCATCTAGCTCCAGCTGTTGTCTCTTAAATTCACTGTATTCCCTCAGGTATTGAGCTTCCTCTTGATCCAGTCTCTCTGCCTCAGCCTGGACCTTCTCAAGATTATCTGCCACTATCTTGCGGTTCTTTTCCACATCTTCCAACTCCTGGATGAGTCTTTCCTCCTCCAATGCCAGTTCCTTTAGCTCCATCTGTAGCTGTTCACTGTCATCCTCATTCATTTGCTCTAAGAGCTCCAAACAGCACTTGTAGTTCTGACACTCGTTTTCAGTGACGTTGAGCTGGGTGTCCAGCTGGTCTAATAGAGTATCTGTGCATTCTTCACACAGTGGGTGACCCAGATCAGTCTGGCCTGACATGATGTCAAAAAGATCTCCAGTGACCTTCAGTCTTCGGCTGAGGTTCTCCATGGTGCCGCCATCAGATGCCTCCCCGATCAGAGTGAAGCTGCTGGCACTTTCTGTTGACATCATCCTGGCTGGGGGGATGAATCTGTGAGAGACACCATCCTGGCGAGTTTCAATAAACGGCTCCTCTCCTGAGTTAGCTTCTTCCTCCTGGGTCTCTCCTGGTTTCACCTGGGCTGTGGCAAGTAATGGAGCTGTGAGCTCCTGGATGGTGACATGGTCCAGGATCTTGAAACTTGTGTCCAGTTTCAGAGGCTGGCTGCAGCGCTGGCACACGAAGCTTACCTGCATCGTACTGCTGGACATCTTAGACCCCTCCATCCCTCGAGGCCTCAGAGCCCGCCACCTCGGTACAGTCTACCGCGGAGGCACCGTAACTCCATGTCTTCCCAGGAATAATGCCTCCAGGATCGCCATCGCCCAGACTTTAGCTACTTCCCGGTACGCTAGCGGAGATAAAATAATTTTTAAAACCTGCCCTTGTCTGAGGCACAATTTTTTTCCTGCCAAGATTATGGATATTAGAACTCTCTCCAATCTAAGTCTAAAATATGAGTTCCTTACTTACAGTCTCCTACTCTACCAGCATCCAGAGAAATGATACCTGTATAGTTAATGGAAGACAGGTAAGGAAATATTAGCAAACAGAACACTCTAGTAATATAAGACCCAATCCAGTGTCTTTGCACACTGTGCTTCTTACATTTGTTTCAATTATTTAAAAAATTTAGCAAAGCCATAATTCACATCATTAAAAGTTTATATATACTGAGCAACTTGATATATCTTGAGTGAATAATGAAAGTCATAGTGAGAAAATCACACATTTTTTTAATCAAAGATGTGATATGATTTTTTACATTTCAAATAGCTATAGGACAAATAATTCGTTATTGGATCTGATTTGAACCTAGGATAAATATCTGATGTAATAAAACATTGACACTTTTTATTACAATAATACTGAATTATAATTAAAGCGAAAGAAATTTGACCTTATATAACAAGGACAGATTTCCTACAGCATTTGAAGAAAGTTCACAGTCCTTTTAGCTCCTTACTTTAATGTTTCCCAGTGAGTATCTGCGTTCATAAATGTAAAAAAATAAAAATAAAAATTTTCTTTCTACTGGAGTTTCAGTTTCATGTTCTTGGTATAAGTACAATCTGCAGAAAATTAATACAGGGGAGAAATGCTTGAGAAGCTATACACACAAAAAATAATTGAGTGTGCGGGAAGATTTTAAACATAAATATTTAGAGGAAATGTGTTGAGTTTTTACAGAAAGCAAGGTGAGCCAAAACATTCCATTACTTATTTATGGTTTTGGAAAAATTTGCTCTTTAAATCTACACCAACTAGAAAACTCATCACTAACCCTTCCCACAATGGCTCGTGCCATTGATGAGGCTGCCACTGGCAAGGGGCTTTATCAGAAGATTACACACAAATGTTTGTCTATGGAATCTTTGTGAAGACATTCATTTCTGCAGACCTTGGCCCTGGGTAGGGTAATTTACATGGCCAATTTATGAGAACTCTCGTGGAATGACTGCACACCTGCATTTGGTGAAACTGAAAGAAAAGCTCTCTTCTTCAGTAATGTGCAGGATGCAAACTGGGGGATCAAAGAAGTACAACAGCTGGCATGCAAAGAATAATTTCTAGACTTGGAGGAAACATTGGTCCACAGACATTCAGACCCTCCATCAAGCTGGCAAACGTGGGGAATCTTAGCTTGAGTATGAAAAAGAGGCTTTTGGAGCAAGAGACAAACGTTATGGCCTAGGTCCAAAACCCATTGGCATTAATAACTGGGAATCCAACAAAGTGGGAAGAATCATTAACAAATTCATTAATTAGGGTTCTGTTTACATTCTTACCATCAGCTGAAAACATATGTTTAATCTGTGCTCTTAATTTTTATTAGTCTCTACTGCTAGAAAAATTTATGGCTTGAATTTCATAAAATCTTGTGAATGGAACCAGTCTTACATTTCCAATAGAGTGGATACTTCTTTAGTCACCATGTCTACTAAATGACAGGCCTCCTTGAAGACCAAACCTCACTTGGGAAAAGCAGTGATAGTTCGCCACATGGACCTTACACAGTGTTTTCTATGGAAAAAAGTTTGGTACATTCTCAAGTTCAATTTGCTCATTTGTTAAGTGGAATTTTAAAAAACCTTCCATGCCCACCTCACACATATAATGAAGATTATAATAAGTGAAAAAAAATCAAACCCACTACCTTTAAGACAACTCAATTCCAACTCTCTGTTGGCTTTCCATGGCTGTCGAATCTTAACAGAAGCAGATGCCACTCTGTTCTCCTTCAGAGCAACTTGTAGATTCAAAGTTAATTTTCTGGTTAGCAGCCTAATAAATATATCACCCATAATGCCACTAACACTCCTAAAGGGTTAGTATTCATAAATTTGCTGATATTGTTGCTAGGTGTCGTTGAGTCGGCTGCACCTCAGAGTGACCCTGTATATGACACAACATCATACACCTTCACAGTCACACATATGCTGAGCTCATTGTTGCAATGACTGTGCCATTCTATCTCACTAAATCTTGTTCCTTTTCACTGGTCTTTTACTTTACCAAGCAAGATGTCCTTCTCCAGGAAGGTCCCTCCTGATAATAGGTACAAAGCACATGAGGCTCTACTTCCTAGAGCATTTTGACTGTTTTTCTTCTAAAGCTATCATTATTTCACCCTTGATTTCTTTTTACTAGCACTCCTATACCTCTCTTATTTAGGCAAGAGAGTTGACTTCCTTTTTGGGGAATCATCCATTTGCCTTTACTCAGGTCTGATTTTCTCTGTGTGTGCAAAACTCACTGAAATCAGTCAAGACTGCACCAGGAAAGAAAGTCCTAGTGTTGATTAAAATGGGCTATTTTGTTATTTATGTATTAAATCTAACCACCAAAACAGGACAAAACAAAACAAAATGTTCTATTCAATGTAATCCTAGGATCCTGAGCTGCCTGGTTCCCTGACCATTTTAGGCAAGAAGATCACTGACTATCCCAGGGATTGCCAAAAGAACAAACAAGTCTGTGGTGGAGGAAGTACAAGCAGAGTGTTCCTTAGAGGAAAGGATGGTGAAAATGTGCCTCATATATTTTGGGCATGTTGTCAGGAGAGGCCATTTGTTGGCAAAAGATATCATTCTGGGAAGGTGGCAGGGACAGAGAAAGAGAGGGAGACCCTCAACAAGAGGGAGACACTCTAACTCCAACAATGGGCTTGAGCATGTGAGAGATTTGAGGATGGCACAGGATAGGATAGGGCAAGGTGCAGATCTGTTGTTCATAGGGTTGCTATGGAATGCAGTAGACTCGAAGGCATTCATGAAACCAAAACATCCCAGAACACTGCTCTTGTATGTAAACTATACGAGTTCACATTCATAATACAATATGAAGCATCAATCAAGACATGATTGTATTTTCTACAAGAACAACAGCTTTTGTCAAAGTTCTACTCATGCAGCATCTAATTGCTCCAAAGTGTTTCCAAGGTGGAGAGCTTTTGGGTGCAGATTGCTAAGACTGCCTTCCAAGGTGGATCTGGGTGGGTTTAAACTGCCAGGCCTTCTGCCAGTAGTCAAGAGCTTAACTTTTTGTGCCACCAGTATTTACTGAAGCACCTGCAAGGACTGCAGGAAATCTTTAATATGGATTGAAGCTCCACATTAAGAAATTAAAGATTCTCACCACTGGGCCAATTGGCAGCATCATGACGGATGAGATTGTTGACAGCTTCAGTTTGCTTGGCTCTACAATCAACACTCTTGGTACCAGAAGCCAGAAAATTAAAAGGTGAAATGCATTGCGAAGGGCTGCTGTCAGGGACATCTCCAGAGTATTGAAGAGCAACAATGTCAGTCTGGAGACTAAGGTGTACCTGACCCAGTCCATGGTCTTTGCAATTACTTGCTATGCATTAGAAAGCTGGACAATGACTAGTGATAACAGAAGGAGAATTGATGCCTTTGAGCTGTGATGCTAGAGGAAATTGAATATACCATGGACTGCTAAGAGAACAAACAGGTTCGTTCTGGAGAGGGTGAACCAGGCTGTTCCTTGGAGGCAAAGATTCTGAAGCTCCATCTGACACACTTTGGGCATGTTACAGGGCAGGACCAGTCCTTGGAGAGGGACATCATGCTTGGGAAGGTGGAGGAGCAGTGCAGGAGAGGAAGACCCTTGATGAGATGGATTGACTCAGTGACTGGGGTAATGGTGGTAGGTGTGTCAGAGACAGTGAGATTGGCTCAGGTTAGAGCAGGGTTGAGAGCTGTTATACAGAGGGTCTCTATGAGTCGCAAGTGACTGACTCAACACCACAAAACAACAGTGTTTACTTTTCTCTTCCTAAAGAAATTCACAATTGAATATATGGCTACAAGAATTGCTAGATAAGCCCTTGGCCAAAACGGTCAATTTTGAAGCATAAAGGTGGATAAGCCCAGGAATGAAACTTTTTTGCCTCAATTTTTTTATGTTTATTCTATCAGCTAGATTCCACCTTTCCTTTCTTTTCCTCCTTTTCCTTTTTCTTTTCCTCCTTTTCTTCTTTCTTTGCTTGCTGTACCCTTTGCCTTTTCCTCTGAAAGAGTAAATAAGGGGCAATATGGTTTGCAATTGCTAGGTGACTTTTGATAACATAATTTATAAAAATGCCCATGCACAATGAATGCTATGTTTCTCCACCTATATGGAGGTGGCCTCTAGATTTGAAATACTAGAAGTTCCTGATTCTAAATTTGAAGCTCTGCTAGTTCTTGACCCTTATTTTCTTCAGGGCTTTTCTTAGATTGTAAAACTTAGAGGTAGGCCCGCATCCCACTTCTGCCCTTTCCTCTCATTTGTTGATTAAGTGTCCTGAAACACTGACTTGTTAAACTGCATCTGCAACATGGTCCAATTTACTCAGAGAATGAGTCAGATAAATACACAGAAAATTTAGCACCTACTCACAGCATCTGCCATGACAAGACCGCCTCCCTCCATCCTTTATTTACTTGAGCTTTCATTTCTCTTTCTGCACTGACAACCATGTAACAACAGCAGAAGTCCACAAATGAAATACATTTTTTGTAAAATTCAGATTAAGCCAATGTTAATTAAATGACCTATTTACTCTATAGGAATTAAAATACGACATGTTTTATTGTGAACAATTACATTTAGGATGACAAATATTTACTGAGATGATCATCAGGCTAGTTAGTTGGTATCACCAACACCCCAGGCTAATTATTAGCCAGATATTTAAACTGGCTACTATCTAATCAAGCTCGGTCATTAATTGGCCAATAGCCTAAAATAAACTTCAGTTTCCTTTCCTATTAAGTGTGAATTGGGCCACTTGCCCAGCTCCTGAAAGGCACTTGTAATTGGCCTGAGTCTTAGAGGGGCAAATGACCACCTGGGGACATCTGTAAGAGTTTGAGGGATACATTTATTCTTTAGGAGTATTAAGGGAACCATTTAATCCTGTAACAATAATTTACTAATGTTGCCATAGGAGGGCCAAAGAGTTAATGAACTTTCCACATATCTCCCCCTCTCCTGTAAATGCAATTTAAGACAGTTTCTTTGACAAGCCCCTTTTCTGACACAGGTGGACATTCTATTCTGAAGTATCTGTGTCTTCACCAGAGTCTAAACCTCAGCACTGCATCACTTTGCAATCATCAATTGATTGCAATGTTGTAACGTCCCAGTGCCTATATTTTTGTTTTCTGCTCTTTTGAACAATGTGGAAAGTTGGTATTGGAGTTACTTGGCTGAAGCTTGTTTTTACCCTCTTAACACAAATAATGGTTGTAAGGCAGGAATACCTACAGTCCTTTTCTCCATCCATCTTGACTCAAAAGAGAAGAAACTTGGAAGAACCTAATTTTTGTTTTCAATACCTTCCACCTGCTACCATTACACACTCATTGTCCTCTTGAATTCCCTTTTTGCAGCTCTCCATCACACTTTTAATTATTTGTTCATCGTCTTCCTTCCACAAAAAGAGAGTCTCCTATTTACAGGGAGTGCAGTAACTAGCTGTGCAAATGGCTAATTACGTGGATTTTTGATCTAAAGGGTGGGAGTGCCTTAGAAGAAAAGTGTGGCAAACTTGCTTCTGACAAATCTGCCATTGAAAACTCTTTGGAGCACAGTTCTACTCTGAAATGCACAGGGTTACCATGAGTTAAAGTCAACTCAATGGCAACTAGAAACGTAATGTACTGAGAATTTCCTGTATGGCAGGCAGCTTTACATACATTATCTCACTTTGAGCACCACCAGAACTATGTTGTTGTTCTTAGGTATCTGTCGTTGAGTCAGCTGTGACTCATAATTGCCCTCTGCACTACAGAATGAAACTGTCCAATCTTGCACCATCATTACAATCTCTGTTGCACTTATGCCTATCGTTGCTGTCACTGTGTTAAACTATGAGATAAGTTCTATAATTACTCCAGTTTTACCAAAGAGGAAACTGCGGCACTTAGAAATGGAAGACCACACAGCCAGTGTGCAGTAAAACTGAAACTGAATCCAAGCTGTCTGCATTCAAAGCCTATGCTATCGCCACAATATAAAATTAAACCAAGTGAGTCCCATAATGGCAGGGACTGTATCTGCTTTTAACTCGATAGCCTAATATAGGATAGTCAACAGTGGAGTCCCAAAATAACGCAATGCAAACTCTTAGGTTTGGATACAGGGTTCTTCATAATCTTACTTTGACCTAACTCCCTAATCTCATTTCCCAGTAGGCTGTCCATTCTGCCTGTGCCCTATCTCCTGGCCATGTCCTCAGTTTCCTAAGTAGGCCTTGGCAATTCACACTTCTGCTTTTTGTATGTTTATTTATTTTCTGAAAACTGACTATAAATGCTGGCCTGAGAGAAAAGTCTTTTGATAAATGTCCACAGAAGAGGGATATTTAAATAAAACTGAGAAATCAAGAAAGTCCCCCAAGAGCAGTAGCTTTACAAATTGAGTTGTCATTTCTTTGGAATATGCATATTTGCCTGGCAAGCACGTTTTTTTCTCTCAGGGCTCAGTTCAAACATCTTTTCTAGTGTTCTTGGCACAACACTGTCCTACACCATGTAGATGATTACCTTCCAAGTTAGGCGGTTTCTTGGACTCTTTCTGTTTATCAGCCTGACACAGAGAAGATAATCAGTGAAGTGCTTTTCTGTGGAAATGTTTCTCTTCAGATCACTGTACCTTTTACCTGAAACCATACAGTTTCGGTTCCTATTCATGATAGAATCGGTGTATTTCCTCCACATACAAACAAGGAAGATTGGAGGACCAATGATAATTGTGTATTATAATTTTATTTTAGACATGCATGTGTAGCTAATGCAAAAATACTCTCACAGACGTACTCTCACAGACATTCACCCATACGCTCTGTCAACATGGTGACTCCAATTACTTGACAATTGCATACCACTCGCACCTTCCCTTGAAAGATCTGTGGCACTCTTGAGAGGACTAATAGTGACAAAATGTTAGTATACTTGCTGAAAGAGACTCTCTTATCAGTGAAAAGACTTTTTTGTTAGTGACATGAGCTCCACATGTTAGACAAATGTGTTTTGTACACCTGTGAGGATAAAAAAATGGAAGCCCTCTATACATTTTTGGATTAACATCAAAGCACACCTTTATTTCACTGATCTTTTTTGAGACTGTGATATGGAGGGACTCTTTGAAGATTCTAATGAGATGCAGACCTGGGTCAGGGTCTTCTCCTTTATTAATACCTGAAGATGACTCTGATTAATTTTCAAAGGACAGGGAGCTTCCAGAGAACTCTGGTAGCCTAGTAAGCAGGGAGTTTCTCTGCCAATTCAAAGGCAGGTGATACAAATCCACCAGAGGCCTTTTGGGAGAGAGCTGGACAATCTCCTCCAGTGCCATTTACAGCCTCTGAAAAGCTATGAGCTGGTTCCAATTTGATGACGCATCACAACAACAGCAGAGAGCTTCGAGGGGGCTCTGGTGGCTTGGTCAGTAGGGAGTTGTGATACTAATGCATAGACAGGCATGTTGAATGCACCAGCTGCTCCACAGGAGAAAAATGAACAGTTTCCTCCCATGCAATTGATAGTTTCTGAAAACCAGCTTAGGAGTTCGAGGTTTTAAAGGAGTTTCTGATCATCATGAATCAGGGGCTACAAAAGGAAGAGAGGCCTGGTGACCTGCTTTCAACATTCAATCAGGAAAAGCCCTAGTGATCATGGGGGTGATGCAAGACTTGTAACATTTTGTTCCCTTGTGCATGGGAGCAACCTCAAAGTCACGACCAGCAGTAACAAAGCTCTTGCAGGAACTGAGAGGAAATGCCTGACATGCAGCAGATCTGAGAGCCTGGCCTCGGTTCTATTTAATTTGTAACCCTGAGTTACTTTTACTGGTTTTTAGATTGCGTGTCCTCACCTATCAAATGAATAGGTCTGACTGGTTGCAATTTTTGGTCACCATTTATTGTAAAACCAGAGTAATAAGCATTTTTCTATTTGTGGGTCATCTATTTGTACCATCTCTGTTGCAGGGGGAAAGCAGTAAGACATAATACACAATAAATGGGCATATTCATGTCCACTCATGATGACAGAGTCATGTTTATACTCCAATAAAACTTTATTTGTATATTAAAAAAAGACCCTCCAAACCAAGTAGTGAGAGTCAAATTTAGCCAGAGATTTATAGTTTAAAGACCCTTCTACTAAATTAATTTTAGGATAACCTTCAACTAGGGTTTTTGAACTGGTTCAGTCACACCCACGATGGTGAAACCAGAAGTCAGGGCTTGAAGCTCTGGAATGGGAGACTCGGAGGAGACATAACACAGTGAACCAGAGTCAAAAGGGAGCTTGGCAAAGGTAGATGGGGTTACTGTCAGGGCTGTCGAATGCATTACAGATTCAAATCAAAGAGGCGGGCGGCCATCTTTGAGCCAGGCACCACTGTCTTGAACTTAGTGTCAAGATTCCATTGTTATGTAACATGTGCACTTCCCTCACTTTCTAGGAGGGAGACTTTTTATAGCAATTGCAAGTGCTGACCTCCAATATTTCTCATTCAGGTTATTGTTTCCATATATCCACATTATACAAATTCTCTGCCAGTCTCTTTTGTCAGCTGTGAATGAGTAAAACCTTCCAATTAGCTTTTGTCCCATTTCAATGACTTTGAGAGTTCAGGATTGGGAAACATCTGGAAAGAAAGAGGAGTACACTTTAAAGAGTCACTGGCTGGCTGGGATTACTATATTTGACTTATCTTTTTACTTGGAAGTCTTTTAACTTTGCAGCATAATGTCCCTATTATATTTAGTAATTAGAGTGCCATCACAAAGTAAAATGTAAAACCATTATTCCTTGAAAAGAGAAAAGGCTTTTCATATGAAATGATGCATGCAAGGAGTGTGGGTGATAATTTACTCATAATCATTTCTATTTCTGTTCTATGGCATGTATTTCTGGAGATGGCTCACATGGCAAGGAGATCTTTAAGATGTGCACACCATAATTAACCTTTTTAGACATTCTAATAGAAATATCGATAGTCTTTTCTACTTTAGAGGTTTTAGTTTTACTTATGGTTTTTGAGAATGATTTGAATTAAAGAATGATGATTTTAAGAGGGGGGAAAGGGATACTTTAGGTTTTTTTTTAAAAAAAAAACCATAAATATCCTTCCCATTGTATTTGTAACTCGGTTACATTCTAGAAGGTGAACCCGTCCTTATTTCTTCCCCTTCAGGGGAGACCAGACAACTGGCTAGTATTTCTGTGTTGTATGGCTTAGTTGTTGAAAGTGTGGTCCATGAAATGGCAACATTGGCATCATGACCTAGCAATGCAAATTCTCTGACTTAACTCCACACACACCGACCCAGACTCGCTGGAAGTTGGGCCCTAAATCTGTGATTTAACAAGTCTTCCAGGTGATTCTAATGCCCCCTAAAGTTTGCAGACCCCTGACATACATTACTGTTTCCTAGAAATACAAGGTGAAGAGCGGCTACGGTCATCCCACAAAGAGCATAATGACATCCAGAAGGAGCAGAGTAAAGACAACAGGCCTCCTACGATTTAAAAAGAAGCCTTGGGAAAGAAACACCACAGAAAAGAATAAAGAAGAACTTGAGTGAAGAGGCAGAAATAGAAAATTCCAGTAGTTCCATCTGCAGCTGTGGCTAAGCTCATAGATCCCATCACCACCTCCAGTCTAAAAGGTAACCCTCACTGTGGTTGATGGGTGAGGGCTAAGCTAGGTGTCTGAAGAATGGAAATGAGAAAGATTACCCTCCCTGTCTACAGAGTTCACAGAGTAGGAGTGGAAAAAAAAAGGAAGAAATTTCTCCCTTGAGAATAAGTACTCATCCAAAGCTAAAGTCAAAAGGGAAAGTTTGGAGAGAGAGAGAAACAAGATGAAGAGAACAGAGAAGAAAAATGAGAAAATAAAGGATGAAGAGAGTGGACATTAAAGAGTATTGTTTGTGCTAGAACATTTGGGAATCTGTTCTCTAATCCCTCTGATAATTCAATAGGAAGCTGTGCTTTGATCTGGAAATAGCGATCCCTGACCGTTCTTCATTCTCTCATTGCTCGACTGGGCAGAACCACAAAGGAACTGCACCCAAAAGCCTTTCCTTCCAGCGTGGTGCTTACAGCTGGCAAAAACAAGAGTCACACAGAGCCCAAACCACTAAGCTACATATGGCTCAAGGACATTTATGTACGTGTGAGTCAGGAACATAATTTTCCTCATCCTGGAGCACAGTATTAATCTTGGAGCTTCATCACAGAATGATCATCAAGCCCATAAAGAAATTGTTGTAGGTGAGGCCATGTTATTAAAAGCTAAAACAAAGTCAAACATCATAGGGCTTTTAGAATGTGCAGAATCTTTTAAACTCACCTCATCAAACACAGCTCCAAGTTATTGAAAAAATATATTTATTGTTTTTATAAAATAATTTGTTCCTTAAAAAAATCCAACCAATGTAGAAGAATACAAACAATTTTCCATAGCCTATATTATTAATATTTGCAGAAAAGAGATCTCTCAAAATAGAAGTAAAAACAGAAGGCTAGAATTGGCTTTAGAAAGGGAAACCATGGTTCGTGCAATTTTTTTACTGTGTTTATATAACATTTAATTTTGCTTGTTATTACTATATTGTGAAACAAAGTTTACAACAAAGTTTGTTTTAAGATGTTCATATTTAGGTCATCAGTAGTAATTCTACCTCTAAAAATTTTGAATACTTAAGCCTTAAAAAGTTCTTACAGTTAACTTTTCCTTTTCTTTTTTAAATATAAACATTTTATTTGAAATAATTTTAGCATTAAATTAAAAAAAATACAAAAGCAGTAGGAAGTTTCTGTCTGTCCTTCACCCAGCTTCTTCTACTGTTAACATCGTATTTAATCAGACTATGTTCACTACAGCTAAGAAAACAACACTAGCCCCTTACAATTAATCACAGATTTAATTTCACCAGTTCTTTCACTTTTTTCTGGCCCAAGACGCACATTAAATTTAGTTATGACGTATATATGCTATTTTAAATCTACAATTTAATATAAGTGGAAATTCTCTTAACCAAACTCAACAGACTGTTTTGTCCTATGACTTTTCAAGTGATATATTCTCTTTTAAATGCTCAAAGCTAGCAGGCAACACTGTAGATGCAGGTACTGTAGATCAGACACTTGCCACAAGCAGAGGCATTGTTGGGAGGCGGGGGGCGGAGTGGGTTCAGATTGTATCAGGTGACACTATTAGATGAGGTGACATCAGATGACTTTAAATTGTGCAGTGTTTCAGCAGGAATTGTGAGTTTAATAAAAACAGTCCTGTAGATAGTTATATAATAATTAAAAAAATATTTTAAAGCCCAGCTTACTTGTACCAATATACCTACGAGGCTAAAACTCTGATAATTTCATTTGTGAATCTTCTCATGAGCTCTGGTCCGAGCTGCCATCAATACTAGTT
Source organism: Elephantulus edwardii (assembly GCF_000299155.1). Taxonomy (NCBI): domain Eukaryota; kingdom Metazoa; phylum Chordata; class Mammalia; order Macroscelidea; family Macroscelididae; genus Elephantulus; species Elephantulus edwardii. The sequence continues at coordinate 4,475,204 of NW_006399757.1, read as the reverse complement.
ATAATGACACTGCGGAACACGTGGTTTCCCTACAAAAACTCAATCATGTTCTAGTTTTCACTGTTGCCAGTGTTTTTACAGTTACTGTGTGAAACTACATCAAAGACTGTCTTGGAATAAATAATTAAAGAAAAGGAAACGGTTGGGGGGAAAGTTTTCCTCTCCATTAATTACTAATAATGTTGGAGTTCTATGTAGAAAGGTTCTTAACAATTAACAATTTTTGTTAATAACCATATAATCTAAGAATTATTTCAGCAACTTAAATACAACCTTATTCATCATATATTACTCTGTGGTTAAAATTTATATTAAACATTGCTAAGGATGCTGTGGGCAAAATATTAAACGATCTAGGGAACATTAAAAAAAATGGAAGGAGTATACAGTCATTATACCAAAAAATAATTGGCTGACACAGAAGAATTCCATGAAACTACATATGATCAAGAGGCAGTGGTGATGAAGGAGGAAGTTTCAGCTGCTCTGAAGGAATTGGCAAAAAACCAAGGCCCCAGGAATATGACAGCATACCAATTGACATATTTCAACAAACAGATGCTTCCCTGGACGTGCTCACCAGGTTGTACCAAGAAATCTGGACGACAATTAACTGGGCAACTGACTGGAAAAGATCCATATTTATTCCTCGCCCAAAAAAAAGGTGATCCAACAGG
>NW_006399757.1:4470881-4473157 GCF_000299155.1 Elephantulus edwardii | reverse complement strand
ATAACAACAACTATGTTATTTGATGCTTCCTGGATCATTCATGATTTATTTCCAGAGAGTATCTCAGTATTGCAACTCGAGTCTTGAATTTGTTTTTCCGTTGTTTCAACTTAAGAAATGCCAAGTGATTTATTCATTTATTTTCCTATTCCAGCTCTCTGTACATTCTATTATAATACTTTGCCTTGTCTTTTCAAGGTGTCCTTTGAAACCATCTGTTCATCTCTTTTACTTCAACATCTCTTCCTTTTGTTTTGGTTTCTCAATGATTTAGTGTAATTTTCAGAGTCTCTTCTGACATCCATTTTGATCTTTTCTTTCTCTTCTGCCTTTGTAATGACCTTTTCCTCTCTTCCTGGATGTTATCTTTGATGTCATCTCACAACTCATGTGGTTTTCAATCATTAGTTTCAGTGTCTAAAAGCTATTCTTGGGATGATTTTTAAATTCAAATGGGATCAACCCAACATCACACTTTAGTTCTTGAGGACTTGTTTTCATTTTCTTCAATTTCAATATGAACTTGTACAAAAATAATTTGGAGGTAGAAGAATGTTAAGTCTAGGATGTCTCTCCACTCAAATCCCTTCCCAAGTTGTTTTTTTTTCTTTTCAGTTTTTGTTTAAAAACTTGAAACTGGAAATCCTAGTCTATTATTGAAGTGTTGTTGTTATTGTGTACATAAGTCTATTACTGATATTACATTGTGTATGGGAAACAACCCATAGGTTAACCTCCAGTTAATTTTTGGAAATAGTTAATTCCACAGGAGGAGACTTCTCATCTTTCTCCTGGGATGTAGATTATGCAAAAACATATAGAGATAGATAGATAGATAGATAAGATAGAGAGATAGATAGATAGATAAGATAGAGAGATAGATAGCTGGGGTTTCCAGTCAGTGAACCACTCTCAAAGGACAGATTCTGGTTCAAATTCAAAAGATTGCCAAATGACAAATGACTGCATTTATGTTTGGTTCATATTAAAATAAAATATGCAAGTGACATATATTTTTTTCAGAATCCACTGGAGTTTTCTTTTTTTAATTGTTATTTGAGTGTAAGTTTACAAAGCATTTTTTATTCATTCATACACATTTTGCATGTTTTAATAAATATTTATTAACTTACAAATGGTTTCCCTGAGTGCTTCTTTGTATTAACTTTATTTTTAATTTGATAGAATAGAAACCAACATGAAATGTTTTAGGTTGATTCATTTTAAGTAAATGATTCCTCCTATGATTTTTTTAATTAAAAGATTTTTATTCTTCAGCAGTTAGAGCAGTGGTTCAATTTAAGGAAGTGGACCAACCTTAGGGTGAATTTAGATACACGGAAGTATGTTTGAGATGGCACAAAGACATGAAGTGTCTGAGCTCAGGGATGGAAAGCATCTTGAATTCACAGCGTTTTGTTCTTGTTCTATAGTGCACTACTATCAGATGTCTAGGCATAGATTTTCATTTTTCCTTTTCGGAATATAGTGTTTCCTGAAACTGTGGAATCTTAGCTTTCAGCAATTCTGGAAATTCTTGAGGTATTATTTCTCCTTTATTAACCTTTGTTTCTTCTGGGACTCTAATCTGACTTTAGTTAGACTGTATTTTGGTCTAAATATTTTAAATTGTTCTCATTTCCTGCCACTTTTCTTTGTGGATTTTATTCTGGATTATTTATTCAATTCTTTCACCAAACTCATCAGTTCTCTTTGTTGTTGCAAGGAGCCATGGCGTCAATGACAACTCATAGGGACTCGGTGAGCAACAGACTGAAACCCTCCCCTCTCCTGCACCATCATGACCTCCACAGCTACTGTGTCAATCTGTCTCATTGAAGGTATTCCTCTTTTTTGTTGTTCCTCAACCTTTTCCAGCTATTCTTTTTTTAAAAAAAATTAATTTCAATGAACATCTACAGAGATTTTGGACTTCCATTCATTCATTGTTGCTCTTTTATCCCCACCCATCCCACCCCAACCCCCAGTTCGAACGCTCCTCTCCTTGAAAAGCAAAAGCAAAACTCCTTCATTGGTACGCAATCCACCCCCCCCACACACACACTCCCACCCTTACCCCGAGTACACTCCACTCTGCAGCCCTCATTCCAGACTCTTATGATAATCATAATGCCCTAAAATATTATTACTTTTAAACTATTCTCTCCCTCATCGGCTTCAATGCAATAAACATAATTTATCCAGTTTTTCTCAGTCTTACCTCTACCCTGATGTCAGCCTCATTCTACAACAGTGTCACTATATAGTATTTGTCC
>NW_006399757.1:4441256-4470729 GCF_000299155.1 Elephantulus edwardii | reverse complement strand
AGTGTCATTTAGTTATTTTTTCTGAACTGATTACCACTCTTAACAATCTGATATTTGACTATAAACTTTAGTACTTTTAAGTATTTTATGAATAGTTCCATATCTAACAATTCTAATCTTGATGGCTTACTTTGAGTTCTCGATGGTGGCCTTTGACTAGAGATAAATATCTGCCTGATTATAAACTCTAAGACTTTTATGGAATCCAAATTGGAAATGCTTCCCTCTAAATGCATGATTTATTTCTGCTAGGAACTGTAAAGATGTTAACCTTAGGCCAATTTTGCTTTCCTTGAATGTCCTTCTTAAGGATGAATTCAAGCTCAGTTCTCTTTCTCTGTTGCATCCAAATAGCAATTCACAATACTCGTGCATTTTATACCTCATTATAAGACAACTTCTCTCTCCAAGCCCTAGGGTTGACTTATACCTTGTTCATTTTCATTTATTATTTTTTGGAGCAAACCAAGATCATTCTCCCTACTTTCATGGAATCCAGGGGGGAAAAAAACAAACCCAAACAAGTGTTTTATTCAGATTTAATTGGATTCCAGAAGAATGGTTTCCATTGCAGCTGGAAGTAGAACCCATACTTATAAATGTGTGAAGTTCAAGAAATAAAATACATGCACTTCCCATTCTGTTTCCTAGCATACAGTACCCTTTTATGTTTTAAATGATCACATTTCTGGAGTTATTTTTGTATTTTCAATTTTAAAACAAGGAAGCTGAGACCCAGAACGGTTATAGGCAGTTCCAATTCATGACATTGGGGGACTGCCTTTGTAGTTATCTTTTCAAAATATTGTTTTGATAATTTTTAAAGAAAACTCTTCAGACTTATATTTTAAAGGGCATATTATGTTAAATTCCACCTGTAATTGTTTAAATTATTGTGAGGTCTAGATTTATTATGTCTATGTGTTGTTGTTGTTGTTGTTGTTGTTGTTGTTGTTATGTGCCGTTGAGTCGCTTGTGACTCAGTGATCCTAAGTACAAGAGCCCGAAACCCTGCTCTATCCTGTGCCAACCTCACTGTCTCTGACACACCTATCCCTATTACTCCAATCACTGAATCGATCCATCTCATCGAGGGTCTTCCTCTCCTGCACTGTGCCTCTACCGTCCTAAACATGATGTCGCTATCAAGGACTGGTCCCTCCTTGCAACATGTCCAAAGTTATGTCAGATGAAGCTTCAGAATCTTTGCCTCCAAGAAGCAGCCTAGTTTCTCCCTCTCCAGGATGAACACGTTTGTTCTCCTAGCAGTCCATGGTATATTCAACATTCTTTTCCAGCACCACAGCTCAAAGGCATTAGTTCTCTTTCTATCATCCCTAGTCACTGTCTAGCTCTCTGATGCACAGCACACAATTGCAAAGACTATGGCCCAGATCAGGCGCACTTTGGTCTGCAGCCTGACGTTATTGTGCTTCAGTACTTTGGAGAGGTCTCTGACAGCTAAGTCTAAATATATGTCCATGTTGAGATACACACACACACACACACACACACGACTACAAGGAAGATATCTTAAGAACACTATGAGAAACTACTATGCTATTGTCTTTCTCTGTTGTTTTATCCTGTAGTGTTTGGCACTACTAAATAGGTTGCACGTCTCCTGGTTCGAATCAACCAGTGGAACCACAGGGGAAAGATGGGTATTTTCTTTTCCTTAAGATTTACAATCTCAGCAACTTGGTGGAAGTTCACAAGAGGGGCCCTGTGAATTGGGATCAATTCCAATCCAGAGAAGTGAAGGGGTTATTGTTGTTGTTTGTCTTAAGATGAAAATATTTATAAACGCAAGACATGTATTTTTAAATATGCATACAGAAACTATTTTGTGGTACATTACAGTGGTTGATATTTCATGTTATAATTATGTGCTGTCTAGTTGACTATGGCGCATAGTAACTCAATGAATAACAAATCTGAACCTTCTCTTACCCTATGACATCCTCTCAATTCCCATGCTCAAGCCCCGTGTTAGTCATTGTGTTAATTCATCTCATTGAGGGTTTTCCTCTCTTTAGCTGATCCTCCACCTTTCCCAGATGTCTTTTTCCAAGGATTGGCCCCTCTTGACAACATGTCCAAAGTATATACAATGACATTTCATTGTATTTATCTCTAAGGAATGCTCAGGTCTCACTTCCTCCAAGACAGGTATGTTTGTTCTTTTGGAAGTTCAAGGGATATTCAGTACCCTTCTCCAACATAATTCAAAGGCATCAATTCTTCTAAGGTCTTCCTTGTTCATTATCTGACTTTTTAAAATAATTTTTTAATTAATTTTAATGAAAATTTACAGAGACCATTATCTGATTTTTAAATGCATCAAAAATACTGTGGCTTAGATAAGGCTTATCTTAATCTTTCAATTGACAATGTAGCTCTTTTGCACTTTGGAGAGGTCCTTGACAGCAGATTTGCTCAATGCAAAATGTCTCTTGGTTTCTTGACTGCCGCTACCATGGGTGTTGATTGTGGCTCCACGTAAAATGAAATCCTTAACAATGTAAATCTTTCTCCCATCTATCATGATGTTGTCTATTGGTCCAGTGGTGAGGACTTTTGTTTTCTTTATGTAAAGATGTAATCCATATTGAAGGGTATGGTCTTTGATCTTCTTTGGTAATTGCTTCAAGTCTTCTTCATTTTCAGCAAGCAAGGTGGTGCCATCTGCAGAATATAGGTTATTGATGAATCTTCCTCTAATCTTGATGCCACATTCTTCTTCATATATCCCAGCTACTTTAATTATTTGCTCAGGATATGAATCAGTTAAATGCAATGTCACAATATCTTTTATATCATTACTCCATTGAATTAATGCTTAGTTTAAAATGTTATGTGAATATGCTAATGTAAGGGGGAAAGTAAGACCTCTTTTGGGCAACATTTATCAACAGTCTTCTAGGAAAGTTGTTAAAATGCCCAGTGGTTGATATATAGTTCACACAAAAATGAACAAGTATAGTCTAGGTAAGGCAAAACGAAAGGCAGTCTCAGTCAGTCATTTCATTGTAAGAAAACCTGAGTAGAAGTGATTTGAAACACATCCTCTGAAATAGCAGCATCCCACCAAAGTTGTGGATAACTGCCAGGAGCAACCCTTGAATTTTAAAATTTTACCAGATCATTTTTAGCTTATTTACTTCACTTGTTTTTGTGTGCCCTTGAGTGAGAAATGACCCATAACTGATCCTCCAGCAGTCTTTTTAGAGGCAGCAAATCACACTGGAGGAGACTGCCCATCCTTCACCTGCAGAACAGCTGGTGGATTTGAACCATGTGCCTTTGGAATTGCAGCTTAGATTCTTACTACTGGGTCTCCAGGTCTCCTTTTGCTTAGGAATGTATTTTTAAGTTAAAATAATTAGCTTAATATCCCAAGCTTCATTTCAAATCTTCTTTCTCTGGGAAGAGTGTGGAGAGGTATAAAGAAGTATGTTTTCTAAGATCTTTTAGCTGCCTTGCCCACATAAGTCAACCATACATCCTTTTCAATTTTTATAGTCCACCTCACTGCCACCCAAGAAACTTTTCACCAACATTTCAATGTCTTCTTCATTTCCCCTCCCCATGTTAATATGCATGCTATGATAATGTCTTTTATATGGATTTGTGTTCTTTTGGTTTTGTTTTTGGGCATGTGCATGCATGTTTTCCCCATATGGCTTCCCACCCCAGCAGGCTTTAGACTCACCAACTTTCTCCCTCTAAAAAAGCTCTCTAGCATGCAGATTCCACTTCTTGAAACCAGGTATTATTTTTGTCAAACATCACACTAGCTTACATAGTTATACATCAGTACTTTGAAATTGCAGGGAAGGACTGTGAATGAAAACTCTCTATCAATAAAACTGTTCACAGTAACATCTACTATGACTCTTCAAAACCATTGGCAGGTGAAGATAGTTTTTTGTTTTTTTTGAAGATAGTTTTAAAAGTCTCATGGATGAAAATGTGTGGAGCTTCAAGTGGCAGAGCCTTATCACTGCTAAAAAGAGAAGAAGACACTGAGGTAAGTCTCTTTGGGAAGGTTGGAGTCTGACCAAAAGATGATGGCTTCAACGATCTAATATTTATGACCTTAACAGGCAATCTCCAGTTTTATTCTACATTTCATGGACTGTCTGGCAAGCTTTTATATAACAACATGCCACAGTATAAAAAGTACATTTAAATTATTTAATTACATTATAATACTGACAAATACTAGGCTTGAAAGTTAAATTATTGAAATAACCCACAGCCTCTAGGGGAGTTCTGAAATTTCCACCCAAACACTCCCCAGAGGGATTAGTCCTTGTGTCTAGGTGGGAGTGGAGACTCCAGCACATTCACTGGGAAGTGTGATATCATCAACTTAAACTTCTTTTGTACATTAAATTGCTTGCACTATTTTTTTTTTTTAAATTTCCTTTCCTTGATGAGTAATGACTTTTCCACTTATAATGGAACTTGGCCAAATCTGAATATAAGCCACTAGGTTGCCTCTAATTGTTTGAAGAGATGACTACCTTAAAAGCTACCCAATGTAGAGTCAGAAGTTAAGGAAGGGAGAGAGGCTTTGTTACATCTCGGAGCCTGGAGCCCGGAGTAAAGTAGCAAGTGACAGTTGGCTTTCTCTCCAGAGTCAGTCTACTCACTATTTTCATGTTTGCACTACTGAACTCCTTCAAAATGAAAATTTCCCTTTTGGATTACCTAGAATATTATTTTTAATGCTGAAGTTTCCACATCATTCTCGCCCACAAATTTTTTGCAGAATAAGTAAAAAAAAAAAACAACAAAAAAAACAACAAAACACAACACAAACCATATGGTTATTTCTACCAGCAGATACATCATAAAAGATAGCTTCTGAGAGATTTTGATGATTTTGTTGTAGACATTCTAAATGACAAACTTTTTAAAGGGGGGGAAGAAAAAGAGAAAAACATTTAGTGTTAGTTGTTAAAGGCTTGGCTGCTAATGGATGGGTTGGAGGTTTGAACTCACTCCGTGGCCGCAGGAGAAAAAGGCAATGTTATCTGCTTCCATAAAGATTATAACTGAAGAGCCCCAGTTGGGTAGCTCTGCTCTGTCACAAACAAACCGGTCTTGGAAGAAGTGTGACTAAGGTGCTCCTTAGAGGCAAGGACAGTGAAGCTTCATCTCACATACTTTGCTCATGTTGTCAGGAGAGACTAGTCCTTACAAAAGGACACCATGCTAGGGAAGATGAGTGTTCAGAGAAAGAGAGGAAGACTTCAGTCAGATGGATTGACATGACTGTAACAACAGGTTTCAGGATATCATAGATGATGAGGTTAGTGCACAGGCGAAGCCAACATTCAGATCTGTTGTTTAGAGGGTAGTCACAAGTCATAATCAACTTGACGGGACCTACAACAGCAGCAACACTCTGTCACATGAGGTTGTTTTGAGTTGGAAATGATTCAGCAGTGCCCAACAACAACAACTAAAACGGAAGGGTTTTATTAGAAGGGTCCGGAAAGTTCACCTCAAAACATCCAAAGGCTAAAAACTTCTGCCCACATAAATCCCACATGGTTAAACTGAAAGCTCACTAGTCAAGAATAAGCTTTCGAATATTAAGCTCGTTCTGATCCTATCTGCCATCCTGCCTATCCCTTCTGCATCTGTCACCCCAAATCAGGTCTGTCAGAGACTTACAGAGACAAAAGGCCTTTCCTAATCTATCCAGCTGTCTGCTACCCTTGCCAGCGCATCTCTGGATCTTGCTAAGGGTACAAGAGGCAAGTCAGAAGAGCATGAAATCACCTACAGTTTCGGCTTCCTCCTGTCACCATCTCTACCATCCCTAATCAGGGACTTCAATTCTGGGTGGCTTGACGAGCTTGCAATGCCTGCCCTGGTCCCTCTGCCAACTCCACACATGGGGCAGCCTCCAAGGGAAGCACATTCCAAACTACCAAATATTCAACATCAACTTTTTCTACATTAAACTCTTAGGGGTCATTCCAAACAGGCAGCATTTTAGAGAATTTTGCTATCACTTCTTTAATTGCTTTTGCTTCAGTACCTTTAAAAGAAATTACATTTAAGCTATTAACAAGTTATTAAATTACTCTGGTGAATAAAGTGAATCGTAAGCACACTGGTAAAGGGTGGGAAAAATACCTCACATAATATTACATGATGTCCATAAAAGGAGCTCTGGTGGTGATGCGCATACAAGGAGCTGTGGTGGTGATGCGCATACAAGGAGCTGTGGTGGTGTCTTACCTTACATGTTGTACTGCCAACTGAAACATCAGTGGTTCAAATCTACCAGCTACTCCAAGAGTGAGAAAGATGGGCAGTGTCCTCCCATAATGATTCACAGTCTATAAAATCCAATGAAAGGTGGTGATGATATGGAGTTGGCTCCAGGGTGGTGGCTAATGCAGATAAATTAGAGGCTTTTGTTTGTCTGTTTAACTAGAATAGGGAGAGGAAGCTGGAGGGATTTGGGAAGTAGCAGTGAAACCTATTTTGAGGTGAGTTTAATGGTGTCACCTTTGTGGGATTTCTTTTTTTCATGCTTTGGGTTAGATAAGAGAGTGATGGCTTTAGGAAAGCAAATGGATCTTTACTCTTAGAATGGCAAACAGGCTTCTTTGCCTTTTAAAACAGAAACTGACAGATCCCTGTTACCAGAGGGGTGTGGGAGGGGGTGGGAGGGCACAGATTTAAATTCTCTAGAGAATCCCAAAATGTGTGGTAAGTAGAAAAGCTCTAACTCAGACATCCTGGGTCCAAACCTCAGCTCTATCTTTGCTGTTTAGCTAGAATACTTAGACTAAGTCCTCATGTAACCTACTGGCCTTTAAAAAAGAGTGATAAAATATCCAGAGACATTGTGTATTATCACAAATGGGGAGTGTGTTTCATCTATGAAAGCACAAAATCAAAATCTATTGCTGGTATAAGAAAAGTCATTACAGCTGCTTTTTAAATGAGGAAAACAAGCTATCTTTAAAAAACAAGAGTAGGTAGTGAAGATACACCATTTCCTAAACAGCATGCCTCTGGAAGCTCTGTGAACTTAGATAAATGGCGATGGTTGTGGAAGGGCTTCAGGCCTTTTGTTCATGGGGTCGCTATGAATGGTGTTCAACTCAACGACAACCAACAGCAACAACATCCATAGTAGAGGATTAACTCAGTAACAGCAACAGTAGGGTTAACTTTTTAAGCTGCCGAAAGGTTTATCTTTGGGAAAGAATCTGCTCTGGGCAAAGATGCACATACTGAAAAACACTTTCCTCAGTGGAAAAGATGGAAGACAAAAAGAGGTAATAACCCTCTGATGAGGGAGGTGGTAATAAATCTTGCTTCAGTACTGAAGACCTGTCCACCACATGTTGTTGTTAGGTGTTACTGAGTGGAGCAGTGTGAGTGGTTCATCATTTAATATCTAACAACTGGACCAATGTGGGGAAGTCAGGTATTCACTGAGCGACTGCTGGATCCAATTTGTTCTAGAAAAGAAAAAAGCTGTCAGCTTATTCTATGTGTCTTGACAATTGATTGACTGAGAAAAACAATTCAGCACATAGTAGGTCAGAGGACAACTGGAAGTACCAGTAGGAAAGTCTGGATGCCACAGGAGCATGGCGATGTTTTGTGAACTCCATGCTTAGAGAGCATTCAGGAGGGAGCCAGACACTGAGCTGCTCTGGGCCAGAGGTGGAGAGAGCATAGGCTCAAGACCATAAGAAGCCCCAGCAGCAGAGACATGGCACCAGAGAGGAGGTATGGACTGGGGAGGCAACTGAAGGTTGGCCTCTGTAGGGCCCTAAAGGCCAAAAGGTTCATTAGTTAGAATGGTACCCCAAAATGACCAATAGTAAGTAGCTCATTTTTTTCCAGACTCACAAGAGAATATGGTTTGAACTGTAGGTGCTGTTGCTTTTAATTCCATTTCCCACTCTCACCTGTACCCATTATGTTCCTATCTTCAAGCCTTTAAAAATCACATTCCAGTCAAGGTAAATACTTATCTTTTCAAGATAAATTAACTATATCCTAGCAAATTTCCTTCTGATAACCACTGTTTGTCCTCCCAGTCACCTCCTTGCAGAATATTAATTCAAATGCATTTACTCACCTAGCACTTCATGATGATCCAACCTGTCTTGAGTGGTCAACCTGATACTGTTACTTTACCTGCTATTTTATACTTTGGAATGAAAAGTGCTAAGGATAGAGACCTTGTCTTTTGTGTTCTCTGTTTTGTCAAGTGCTGAGTACATTTCTGGCACTTTGTATTAACAAACATAACAAAGAACAGCCAGGCTGAAGGATATCACATCTGCTGTCCTCCAGCACAACAAAAGCAGCAAGTACAGTGGTCTCTGACCTCTAGCTCAGTGATAGATTACACTGGGAAATGAAGTCCTTATCACAATCCACATTAAATAAAGAAACAGTGCCTCAAGTCTATTTCTACACACACCAAAAAAAAAAAAAAAAAGCCTGAATGGAAATAACCTACACCCAGGAGACAATTGCTTTGCTTAACGAGGGTTTTACTCCTACAATCATTCTCTGAGAGGTGTGCATTGTCAAGTGTGGAAACTCAAGAGTCACTTAAAATTACTAGGGTGGTAAACTTAAGATGGGCAGAGATAGTTTCAGCAGATAGTTTTTCAATTTAAAACATTGTATTCACCCATGGTACTCATTTAACTCACAAGACATTTAACATAATGTTTTAATCAAGAATATTAAGGTAATAAAAAGTAAGAACTTGCTTTCAAGTTTAATTCTAGAGACTATTTTTGATTGAAGGAAAGGGTCTGTCTAATGAAAAATTTTATTACATCTTGATATTAAAAAGTACTTGCCAGTTGTTATCTGGACAAGAGAAATACAAGATGTGTTAGCTAATCTAAAAGTCACTAACAAAGGGATTTTTCTTTTCTGCATTTATTGAAAATAATGTGTTTGTGTGTGTGTACACATCTTTGTAACTATGGAGAACAGAATACTCAAGAAAATGATTAATATTTGAATTTCAGTAATAATATAATAATATTAGAAGTTAGATTGCCTAATGATAGTATATAAAAATCATATTAATCCATCACAACAATTTAAAAACTTAATTCATGCAGTAATCTGGCTACCAAATGAATATGTTAGTTGAACACTTTTTTAGAACTAGGTTTTTTAAACATATTTTTATTTGGTTGGCACACGATCACTCCTATACATTAAGCTTTAATTAATGTACATTGTATTTTATACATTTTTTTATTCCGTGAACAATCAAAATGATGGTCTTCCTACCTTAGATAATTATTTGTTTTTATCAAAAATAAAATGAATTTATTCTTTAAGCATTTGGACCACTACTAGAAGAATTAGTATTTCTAAGTCTTTCAGGAAGGTTATGTTACGGTTAAAAAAAAAAAAAGCCACAGTCCATTACAACACGAAGCATTCCATTTTATGGTATATATTTAAATTTAGACAAATGCGTGATTTTAAAAGAGCCCATATGCAATTTAATTAGCATTAATCAATTTTGATTTAATAGAAGGCCTTTTCTGTGGACATTAAGGAAAACCAAAAAAATAAAACCCAAGTTACAATGGATAGATTCATAGTAGTTTATATCTCCTCCCCAAAATAAAAAGTAATTTAAAGGCTTAATTATCACTGTCTAGAAAGTGAAAATTAAGACAAGTTTTCCATTGTTTCAGGAATGAGTATGGTCACTAAACAAAATGCATTGTTTCTACTTTCAAAAAATTCTTTACTATTTATTTGGGAGAACTCAAGAAACCTCACTTATTCTGGTAAGAATACTCTACCTAAAAGGTCACATAAAATTTTCAACACAAATTCAAGGACAAAGTCGAATGTGTATGTAATAAAGACCTTAATTTTTCCTTGTTTAATTGGTGATTCATTTAACAAGCATGAATTTACTGAGCATCCATTGTATGTGAGACATTATGCTAATCATGGATATGAACATCAAGAGCCATTCACAAAAAGCTCAAGTATCCATCAACAGATCAATGGATAAACGAAATGGAATATATACACAGGGAGCTCTGGTGGCCTAGTGGTAAACAGCTGCGTTACAGTCCTAAAGGAACACAGTTCAAATCCACCAGCTGCTCTGCAGAAGAAAGATGAATAAACTCCTCCTGTGCAATTAAATTACCTCTGAAGACCCACTGGAGGGTCAGCCATGGATCAGTTTTGACTCAATGGTACACAACAGCAACTAGCTCATTCTCTCTCTCTCTCTCTCTCTCTCTCTCTCTATATATATATATATATATATATATAATTTTTCAGCCATTAAGAGAAATGAAGTTCTGATACATATGACATACATAATACTAGAAAACATTTTGCCACTGAAATAGTGCATGATTTCACTTACATAGACAAAAGTTTATTAAGGAGTGGGGGGGGCAAATGGAGGTTTTGTTTAAGGAATACTGAGTTTCTGTTTAAAAAAGAGTGATGAAAAGATTGGAAACAAATTTATAATAGTTGTATAATATTGTAAATGTATCTCTCTCTGGTGGTTAAGTGACAAGAGGCTGCACTGGGATCCTGAAGGCACTGCGGTGCCTTGGTGGTTTGAGGTCACCAGCTGCTCTGCGGGAGAAGGAGGGGCAATCTCCTCTTGTGTGACTGATATAACTCCTGAAAACCCACCTGAGAGTCAGCTACAGGTTGGTTCCATTTTGATGGTACACAACAACAGATGGATAGATGACAGATAAATGATAGATATTTTATGACAATAAATTTTTTTAAGGCCCATTCACAGCCAAGTACAAAATTATAATATTGGAGATCAAGTGCTTTATAATGTTGTTGTTGTTACATGCCATCAAGTAGACTATTATCCATAGCAACCCTATACTTTACAATAGGAAAGGAATAATCTTGTAATGAAATATTTCTCCAAATGGACTGTGGAGAAAAAGGAAAGGTGTCCAGAGGAAGTAATGACTGAATAGTATCTTCTTAACAAGATTTAGCCAGGTAAAGAAGGGGAGGCTCGGGGCCTCTCCTGCAAAGGAACGGAATACCGAGAGAGGCATGTTATGTCACATATTGCAGGGCACAGGCAAAAGCAAAGACTAACGAGGTAGGAATATAATGAAGCAATCTGGGGTGGTCTGTGAGGATGTCCCAGCTGTCTTAACTGCTTCAGTTCTCAGATCTCCGGTGACCTAGTGGTAAGGGGTTGTGCTGCCAATGCAAAGCCTTGCACTTCAAATCCATTTGTTGCTCCACAAGAGAAAGATGGGCAGTCTCTTCCATGTGACTTACTGACTCTAAGAATCTGCTGGAGGGTCAGCTATCAGTCCAGATTGACAATACATAACAAACTGAGTATGGAGGTGAGTAAAAAGGCAAACTCGATAGACTCCTAGCTGTTTTGCTTAGGAAATACAGAACTTCAAATGATACACTGAAGTCTTTGAAACATGGGAGAGAAGACAGTGGCAAAATATCAAATATCTGCCTATAGAGAAATGCTGGCTGGACTAGGGCAGGTTTACATCCCTATCTGCAAGCAATGCCCACATGGTGGCAAGACATTATGATAGTTCCCTACAAGAAACCACAGGGAATGGGGAAGTTTCTCCAAAGAAAAGGGAACAAAAGAAGAGGACGAGAAAGAGCATGAAGCAAATAAAAATAATAACTACCGTAGTCTGCAAAAGAAATGGAGAGAAAGAGTCATGACCACAATGCGTGTGGATGTAGGAACTCAGAGAGCAGTTCTGAGCTTCAGATAGATCTGGTGTCAGAGACTGCTTTTAAGTTATGACTATGACCTAGTGGAGAGAAGACAGGCAGGAAAAAGATGAGAATCAAATGGAATTCTGAAGAACACGGGTATTTTGGGGTTTGAGTGTGGAAAGGAAGTTCTCAAAAGTTTACAAAAGAAGAGTCACAGAGATAAACGAAAAGTTGGGAAGTAAGGCCACAGAAACCACAGACAAATCTGAAACGACTGTGACTCAAAGACAATGATAACTGCCTCAAAGCAGAGAAACAAAGATTTTGGCAGGTGGATCTGATTGTAGAAGGCTAGAGTATCAGTAAAATAAGGAATTGAAGAAAAAAAATATGAACATTCTCTCAAGAAGCTTGACTCTAAAGGGAAGAGTTTATTATACCTGTAGTTGAATTTGAAATATCTAAACATGTTTAAATGGCAAAGAAATGTAATTTACAAGAAAATATTTTTTTAAAAAAACTTCCAAAACTCAAACTCATTGCTGTCGAGTTGGAACTAAATAACTTACAGTTTACCCTATAATAGGTTTTTGAAAAGCTGTAAAGTTAGGAGAGGAAATTACACATCATTCTCTCATGGAGTCCCTTATGGATTCAAATCACCAGAGTACACTACTATAAGTGCCTAGAAGAAAATCTCTCTCTCATTGTCGTGGCATCAGACTGACCCTCCAGTGGAGAAGACTGGTCATCTTCTTCCTGTGGAGCAGCTGGTGGATACGAACTGCCTGCCTACGGGTTGGCAGTCCAACTCCCCGTCCACTAGGCTGGCAGAGCCATTATTTCCCCTCGAAGGAACTAAAGATGAGTACTAAAAGAAAGGTACACCACTACTCCTGGAAAAAAAAAAAACAACAAAACCAAACAAACAAAAACCCAAGTCTTTTTCTATAAGGAGGTCATTTAAATGACAGCTATGAATGGGGCAAAGTATATGAACAATTAATCCTTTTTTTTTTCAAGGACAAGTCAGAAAGAATTAGTAAGTTCTGGGTCAGGAATATATATAAACATAACTAAGACCACTCGTGGGAAACTTGGCAACAAGGGAAAACCTCTAATGAGTTAATCTGCAGCCCCAAAATACCCTGCATTGTCTAGAACCCGTTCTTACTCATCAGGAAGATACACACAGTCATTATGGGCAGAGGAAAACACAACCTAAAAAGCAGGGAGTATACCCAAAATGGACAAAAGGCACAATTTGTAGAAGCTTGGTAAACTAAGCATTATTTTCAGCTGTGAAAACATAGCAATATAATTTGGGGACTTTTACTGGGGTCAGAGAAACCACAGCAGTTTTGAAATTCTATTCCTTTTCCTTAGAGAAATACCATTTATAAATAATTTTGCTATTTCTTTCACTGATTCCCTCATCCATTCAACAAATTCCACAGAATATCAATGAGAGTGAGTGTGGATTCTTAAAGTAAAATGGATGGTGGGCATAATTTTAAAAGAGTATATTCAATTTATCTATTGTCTTTGTAATTGAAAACATAAAGAGTAGAATATTCCCATTTTTATTTTTTTTTCCTGGTTCAATGCATAGGAGATACAGTGGAAAAATACTGTAGGACTTACTGGTAGAAGAAAGTGCCTAAGGGCGTAAACATTTCTTAATAGAAATTCAGTAAGAAGTTTTAAGATTCCTTTTTTTCTCCACTAAATTCTAATTCAAGTTATGGAGTAGGTAAACAAAGAAGTATATGTTTAATTACAGAGGCACAAATATATACAGATATGTGTATTTTTTTTAAAAAAAAATTCAGAGACTACTGGTCCTTACCAGTTTTTGCAAGTGTTCTCTCATCTTAAACATTTTTATTTCTTTCATCACCTCTCCTATCTTTAGGAATAGGAAATTCAAATACTTACCTGAGAAAGAATATTCAGATTTTTTTTTCTTACAAAGAGAGTTCATTTCCCTCCTGCACAGGGAAGAGGAGAGCTTGGTGTTCCTGTTTTAAGCTGTGTTAATTGATGGCTACAGCTGGTATAGTGTGAGATAGAAGACTATGTGCAGTCTGTTCGAGGCTTAAAAATATATATCCATAAACATAAATTCTTGTGAAGATCTAAAACAAGGATGAGGGAGGAGACTTTGGGAGAAGGCGATTAAGCATTATTTCAGACCAACTGCCTATTTGCTTTTGTGACAGTCATTGATTTTTTTTTTTTTATCCTGAAGCGGCCTATTCAAATGACTAAACTATCGGCCAATGTCACACACAGCGTGTTAGTTACAGTGTACCCTGGAGGTGTAAGAACTCTGCTATGTTTTGTCCTTGTTCTTGAACAAAAGCTGCTTCTCTGTTAGCCTCCCAAATGTTTCTAGTCTCTACGCAGAAATACATTAATTTTAAAACAAAAACAAGTGTGTACCTTCTGAAAAACAAAATAAAAATAAAAATCATGCAAATGAACAAAAATATACACAATGAACATGGCCTTAGTCACTTCTTCCATGCACCTCAGAGTTATAGTCAACACCTTGGGCCACATAAGGGGCTGCCTTGGCAGCTGTAAATCCTAGATGTCAGGCAGTGGATTGTACATCCCTGGAAACAGTCCTAAGTTGCAGGCCCTCTCCTCCAACTGACCTCTGAAATGGCCCATTTATTGTCTGACTCCCTTTCTGGCTTGTGAGGTAACTATGAAATTGTCTGTGGAGGCTGGTTGAGGGTTAGCCTACCAAAAGGTTGTTCTGGATGCAATTATCCTTCTCCTTACTTTGGATTGTAAGGAATTTATTTCCTTTGTTAGGGTAAAGACTGGAGCGGGTATATTCTGGACAAAGAATTATATTCAGGTTTCTTTCAAGGATAAAAGAAAATACTTTTTTGCTTTCACAATTTCTTTTTCCCCCAAGTGAAACTGGATGAGGTCAACCTTTTATGTTAACATCCAGTCATTTTGATGAATCAGAATTTTTTTAAGAGTTGTTTGTTATTGACTTGATTCCGAAGAGCAGACTATGACAGGGGGTAGCATCACAGCGGAGAGACAATCGTGGCCAATAGATGATCGTTAACACAATCAATGATATCATGTTGAGAGCATGTACTCTTGTTACTTAATCAGGAAGCCATCTTACTTTGGGTCCTCCTCCTAAAAACAAACAAAAATCCAAGCTCTCTATTTCCTTTAGCTGCTTCTTAAACCTAATTCTAAAAGTTCAAAGAAGAAATCTTTCTTTTGGTTTGTCATTACTGAAAAGATGTCTGATCTATTAGAAAAGAGTTGTTTATATCATAGGTTATTTTGTTTGTTAAGAATTGGAAAAGGATTATACCTAGTCGACCTGTCCAGATCACTTAATGAAGAATGAAATTATGTGTAAGATACACCCACATGGGGAATGAGGTGTGAAAAATATGAAAAGGTCAATTACCTTAATGTACAATCCACACTCGCAGCTCTTCATTTACATCCAGTTACAATGGAATGGTGCAAAGTCAAGAAGGACCATGTTTGAAGCAACTTAGAATATATGTGTCACATCCAGTATCAAAATGATATTCACTCCCAACAGGTAAAATGTTCTGATTGTTCTTTGTTAATTTTTATAAACATATGAGTATATGTGTTTACAGATTTAGACCAAAAGCAATGTAATTAAATAGTTACATGTCTATAAGTAAACAAAAAGGTTGGAAAGAAAAGACAAATATCTCAAAACAATTAAAAAATTTTTTGTAGCTATTTTCCTTCAAGAGGTAAAGTTTCATTCAGAATCCCCTGAGTGTGGACTCTTGTTATTGACTTGATTCCAAAGAGCCGACTGTGGCAGGCGGTAGCATCACAGTGGAGAAACAATTGTGGCCAATAGACATTAGTTAACACAATCAGTGATACCATGTTGAGAGCATGTACTCTTGTTGTTATTTAATCAGGAAGCCATTTTACTTTGGGGCCTTTTTTTTAAAAAAAAACAACCCAGAAGCCTAGAATAAGCATGGGAAGAATTTAGATTAAGCTCCAGCTGACTGTTACTCCTTATGAAAAAGAAGTCTAAGAAATTGTTGGGGCAACGAGAAGACTAAGGAGTTACGACAGATGTGACATTAGGGAAACACTGTTGTTATGTGCTGTCTAGTCAGAAACCATGTGTAGCTAACTCTGCAATGGGTTTTCAGAGGCAGTAAATGGGAGCAGTTGGTGGATTCAAACTTTATGCCTTTGAGTAGACAGCATAACTCTTTACCCACTTGGCCATTGTAGCTGTTGTGTGCCATCGAGTCACAACTGACCCACAGTTAACCCTCCAGGAAGTTTTCAGATGCAGTAAACTGCACAGAAGAAGACTGCTGATATCCTACTCCTGCAGAGTAACTGGCAGATTCAAACCACGTGTCTTTGGGGTTGCAGAGCAGATTCTTACCACTTAAGTCACCAGAGCTACCTACTACACCACTAGTAATACAAATAGAATGTTGCTGTTAGGTGCCAATGAGTCGAGAGTGACCCACAGTGACCCTATGAACAACAGATCAGAACTCTGCCCTACCTTGTGTCATCCTCACACTTCCTGAAATACTTGAGGCCAGAGCAGCAGTCACTGTGTCAATTCATCTGGCTAAGGGTCGTCGTCTTTTACTCCAACCCTCCATCTTTCCAAGCATGATGCCCTTCTCCAAGGAAAAGCCTCTCCCAGTAACACGCTTGAAGTATGTGAGACAAAACTTCATCATTTTTACCTCCAAGAAGCACTCTGGCTGCACTTTCTTCAAGACATATTTGTTTTGTTCAGTACTCTTCTCCAACACCACAGCTCAAAGCCATCAGTTCTTCTGTAATCCTTAAGTCATTGTACAGCTCTCAGAGCAAGTGATTCAAAAGAGCATGGCCTGAACCAGGTGCACCTGAGTCCTCAAACTCACATCACTGTTCCTCACTTATTTGGAGAGGTCCCTCACTGTAGACTTTCCCAGCACAATTATGTCTCCTGAATTCTTGACTGCTAGTACCAAGGGACTGTGGGTCCAAGTAAAATGAAATCATTAACGTCATTCTTTTCTCTATCTCTCATAATATTGCCCATACATTGTTCCAGTGGTAAGAAATTTTATTTTTGCCCATACATTGTTCCAGTGGTAAAAAATTTTATTTTCTTGACATTTTGATGCAATCCATATTGAAGGCTGTATTCTTTGATCTTCTGCAACAAGTGCTTCAAGTCCTCCTCACTTTCAGCAAGCAAGGTTGTGTCATCTGAATACACAGGTTCTTGCAGATGCAGGATTTATAAGAGAAATAGAATGTAGAACTTAAGTTTGTAGTGATGTGCCAGTTGAGAGCTCTGGTGAGGCGTAGTCAGTAGGAAATTATGCTGCTAACTCAAAGGTGGCTCCTCTCTCAAATCCATTAGCAGGCCCTGGGGAGAAAAAGGAACAATCTTCCCAGGCTTTAGAGCCTTTGAAAACCCATGGGAAAGTCAGCTCTGCATCGGTTTTGACTTCATATAATGAGTTTAATGTGCCAATGCTGATTCCTTTGTTTCGTAGTAATTAAGGACCCTCAGGGTGTAGTGGCTATGAGTCCAACTGTGAATCAAAAGGTTCATTCCAGAGAAGCGGATGACAACCAGTTTCCTTAAAGACTGTAGTCTTGTAACCTCTATAGGGCAGTTATGGTGGCCTACTGGTAAGAAGCTGTGTTACGAGCCCAAAGGCACACAGTTTGAAGCCGTCAGCAGTTCTGCTGGAGAAGGATGGGCAGTCTCCTCCCTTTGCTGTTTACTGCCTCTGAAAACTTGCTGAAGGGATACAGCTATGGATAAGTTTGACTTGATGACACAAAACGGCTCTGTTCTCTACTAGGGTCATGAAGAATCAGAAGTGGCTCTATGGCAACAAAATTTAAAGAATCAGGAGGAGTATATAGGAATCCCCCATGTTAGCAATTTTTCTGGAAATTAAAAACTACTGTAAAAATTTAGTTTATTTAATATTTTTAAAACGGCTAACATATGGAATGTAACAGATTTATTATCCATCAATCAGTATATCTCTTTCATTCTCTGTCATACCCAACCAAATTATATGGCATAAAGTGTAGTTTTCCTGACATCTAAGAAAACTTCATCTTTCAAGCCAATAAAATATGCATGGAGACAAACTATCCTGTGAGTTTTCGACTTCCCAGTAATATTTTGGTCATATTCTTGATAATAAAGGTTAGACATGCCAAAGATAATGTACATAAACCCTGATAGTTATCAATGGCTTTAAAAGATAACAACCTACCTGAGACACTTATATTTCATGTGAATCTATTAATGACACAACTTATACGACAATGTCATTCTCTGAAAGTAAAATATTCTTCACCAGGTTACTGAGAGTAAGATTGAATATAAGCGCAAAACAATCCTGCAAAGTGCCTCCAACCACCATGGAACAAGCCAGGAAACTGAGAGCAACGGAAGTGAGGGGAGTGACTCAAGCTCCAAAAATGGCGAGTGAGGGAGCCATGTCAGCCCTGCCTCCAATGCTTAATTCCCCTCACCACACCACACAGTCGTTATAATTTATATTAGAATCATTAAACCTATCAACACGAGCATTTATTTTTCACAAAGTAGGTGGCTTCAGTCATTGAGCCCTTCTAGGCCTCAACTCTCTCTGAGGTGAGATGGAGTGAGTTGGCTAGTTGATTTCTAATGTCTCTGAGTTGTTTAAAAAAGATTAATCAATATACAGGAAAAGAATCCATAAAAGGCCTTTCTCATAATGTTTTTGTTAAAAGTGGGTGATTATTATTGTCTGTACTATGTTCTGTGATTACAGCACTCTAGCTCGAGATGTTCATGTGCTATCTCCCAAATCTCTCTAGTCCGCTGAGCTACGACAATTGATCTGACCATTTCCAATGTGACCAATTCCTTAAAAATTTACATATATGAGGAAAGTTCTAAACATTGTTTTAAGCTTTTTAAAAGTATACATTTAACTTTTTCTGACCAAAGAACCAATGATTTTCACTGAGAAATTAATGATACAAAAGGGCTCACATTTTTAAGGATAAAAATAGGAAAAATATTTATTTCTTTCAATTGGCATTTATTTAAATAGAACTTTTTTTAGACAAATTGGGATACTTATCAGCATATTTATAACATGGTAAACATAAATATAAATAAAATATGCATTTTAGATAAAAGCTAACACATACCTTAGACAGGTTGACAACATAATTACATTTAACTTCAAGGGCACATTAACAGATATTTGGGAAATGATGTCTTTTTACAAAAGTCTTTAAACTGTTCACATTTGCATTAGTCACAGATCACATTTTTAGACTGATGTTTTATAAAAACTATGACTTTAATCTTTCAGCTCATATGGCAACATTATTTGTAAATGAAGCATATTTTTGTAAACAGAAATATTCCTTTAACTATTAAATAATATAGCATTTCCCCCAAGCACTTTAATCAAGTTCACACATTTATTTCTTAAACATGCATAGCATATTAAAAGTTGAATAATTCATGTACCTTTACTCACAGTGTTCAATTTTATGGCACTTTGTTTTTGTGAAATACATACTTAAAATTTGGCACAGAATTAAGAAATCATATTTTTATTAATCAAATGTGATTTAAATTTTCCACAGCATAGAAAATGAGCAGAATTAACTCTTCCCTTTGCAGTTTACTGATCATTGGCAGTTCTCTCCTTTTCCAGTTGGAATTAATAATATATCTTCAAGACCTAGAAGTCATTTCAAGGTGTTTTGCCTACACCCTAATTGGAAATGAGTCGGCTGCAGTTTTTCTAACAGTAAAACATTTCCATCTGTATTGTGGCCAACAAATTTCTAAATAAGGGTTGTTATCAGCAATAATAAGTATCATCATGAGATGTTTTTCTTTAGGAGGCAGACAGGTTGAAAAGGAAATGTGGATCTCGTCATAAACTGGGAACATATGTGGCATGGAGAACAAATGCCAAGTGAGACAGAGGCAGGGAAAGTGCTTTGGAAAGCTGATGAGAGCACACGATCTGAAAGAGCAAAAAGGCAGAGAACAAAGGCAGGAACACTCCTTGACGGTAGAAAGGGCGACCATGGGTTTAAGAACATGAAAATTCCTCACTCAAGTCAAACAGCAGCCAAAGCAGTTACAGTGTTCTTATATTAGCAAACTAGTGCTGCTTTTTAGGAAACATTCTAAATTTCCTCTGAAATCTGTCTAAATCAGGACTGAACAAATTAAGCTAACTGGCAACTCTCTTTCTAAATTGATTCTTAAGCCCTGTGAAAGTAGAAAAGGAGTAACATTAATTCAAGCTTCTTCCAAACCAGAGAAGAAAATTCACACTCCCTCTAAGTGTGGACTTCAGAGTTGTGGTAACTAAGAAAAACAACACAGTTCTTTTTCACAACTCTTCTAAGATAGACTCGAGGTGTTATATTTTGAAACTGGTCGAGGAATCTACTCTTTTCATAAAATCTTGGTAGCATAGTTTTTATATTTATTATAAATATAATCAAAGATGAGGTGGGGGAAATACAATTGCATTTTTATACAAAGCATTTGTGTAATTCTGAAGTCCTAAAAATATATATGACATTTAAAAATAACATTATTTGCTTTATGGTCTCTATGTTTCTGAGGGATTTTTAAATAGTTAAAGAGCATCAACAGATTAATTAAAATAGACAAACTTTTTTTTAAAGCTGTTAAAAGTATATATAAATAGACATAACGATTAGGAATCACAGAGTACTGAATTTTCAAGAGTAAAATCATACCAAAACTGTGATAAGTGGTCGCTGACATCATAGGAGAGTAAGTGGTCGGGAAGGTCACTGATAGTGCCCTGCAGGGCCAGCACGTGAGGGGCCAAGGTGAAGGGGACGTCGCTCAGGAGCTCGGCCATAAGTGAGCTGTTTTCCTTACTTCTTGTCTCAGAGTCCGCTACGGTGACACTGGAGGACTTCTCTTTGTCAGTCTACAAATACACATTTCAAATATTTAGACCTTGAGAACAATGACATTTACTGATGGTAAATGTGGCATTAATACACCAAAACAATAGAAAAAAGTAGGCTATGCAGATATTCTCAGTTTAGAATGCAGCTGTTGACTTTACTTGAGAAATATATCTATTCAGATTTCTTACAGCAAACTCTAAATAAACCCTGCTCTTAAGAGGGACTGACCACCCACGGTCAAAATCAAACTGGCATTCCCACTAGTTCCCGAATCCAGACACTGCCTACCCAGTCTGCCTCTGCTATTCCAAATCCTAAATTTGCTTTGAGAGTGGGCTGAATTTCTAACTTCTCCATGAAATCATGTCTCAAGAGATTCCACTGTGATCTTGCCCATCAGAAAACACTAAAGGTGCAAGTTGCTTAGGGTATTTTTTGGTGTTTCTTAGAAGTATCTTTTTTGTTAGTTTATGTATGTGTCTTATCTCCAACTACACTATAAGGTACTTAAGGGAAATGAATCTTAACTGTTATATAATTTATTTAAATAGGAATAATTCATACATTATCTGCAATTTCTTTAAAACTGGTATCTCTAGTATACAGTAGGTTGTCAAAAGACCATAGGCACTTTCACAAACAACGGGAGGGAGGCGGAGGGGGTGAAATTCCACTGGCCGTACACTAATACATTATTAGGGTATGTTTACAGCAATGAGAATAATCTGCTATTAAGTAGATGAAAACTAACTGAGACCTGCTTATGGAAAGAATAACTCCTCATTTAAAAAATAATACTTCGAAGTTCTTACTAAGGCTGGTAAGGCCCTTCATCTAGTCCTCTTACTTTTGGACCATATGTACCCTCACCTGCAATTCCTCACTTCCACTGGCTGTTACTGGTATATCCTTGGCCTGTCTGTCTTGAGTCCTTCGCAGCTTCCATCTCCTTTCCCCAGATGGTTTTCCCTTAGATATACACAGAGTTCCCTTCAAGTGTTGGTCCAAACATCACCTTAGTGAGGCCGGCTTCTTCTCTGCTACTGAAAATGGTATACTGCTTCCTGGCCCCTATCACTCCAGGTTCCTCCCTCTCTTGCCTTCTTTCCTCTCTACAGGTCTTGACAGTTTGTTATTCATTTATTTATTCTGCTTGTAGTCCCTCAAAGGCTTTTCTCTCTCATGTTCATGTCTGTATCTCAAAGACCTAAGATTGCTGCCTAAAACCACTTGCTATCAGGTTGACTCCAACTCGGGCAGATCCTCTATGAGTAGAACAGTACTCTGTGGGGTTTTTCCAATAGTTTATTTTTTTTTAAAAAAAAAAAAGAATTGCCAGGCCTTTCTTTTTGATCCATCTCAGTCTGGAAGTTGTGCTGAAATGTGTTAAGCATCATAGCAACACGTAAGCCCTCTAATGAAGGACATGGTGCACTGGATCTCCCACTGGAAAGGGGAGAACTCTACCAATGAAATACCACTCCCTTCCCTGTGATTGGTGCCTGTTGTTGCTAGGTGCCCTGGAGTCAACTTCAACTCAGAGTGACCCTATGAACAACAGGTCTGAACCTCGTCCCTTCTTATGCCATTTTCACAAAGCTCACTGCTACTTAGGGAGTGATTAATAAATATTTATTAAATAAATAAAAGCAGACAAGATTGTTGTATGCATAACACATTCTAATGCTTATGAATACTGATCAATTATTTGTTTCTAAATCCAGAGGAAAATGATTTTCTGTGTGAAAAACATCAAGGTTGTAAAAATTTTTTCTTAAAGCCCAAAACAACTATAAGATATCATCTCACCTCAGTAAGAACAACAAAATTTAACAGAACAGCAAACATCAAATGATGGCAAGGCTGTGGAGAAACTGGAACCCTTATTCACTGTTGGTGGGAGTGTAAAATGGTGCAACCACTATGGAAGGCTGTATGGTGCTTTCTCAAAAAGCTGCAAATAGAGATACTATTTGACCCAGCAATTCCATTACTGGGATTATACCCTAAAGAAACCATAACCGCCACCCAAGAAGATATATGCACATCCATGTTTATTGTGGCTTTGTTCACGATAGCAAAGAGTTAGAAACAACTCAAGTCCCTATCAACAAACAAATGGACAGAGCAGCTCTGGTATGTTCATATAATGAAATACTATGCTGCACTGAAAAAACAAGGAACTCATAAAACATTATACAAAATGGGTAACCCTGGAGGACATTATGTTGAGTAAAATATCTCAGTCACAAAAAGACAAATATTGCATAGTACCACTGTTGTAAATGAGACTGACATCGGGGTTGAAGGGAGACTAACAAAGAGGACTTAAATAATGTATACTGCATTGAAACAGATGAGGGAGAGAACTGTTTAAAAGGGATATATGATTAGGTATTATTGTCATGACAGGAGTCCACAACGAAGGCTGCATAGTGGAGTGGCCATGGGGGCAGGGCCTGTATAACAATGAAAGAATTTTTCTTTTACTTTTCAAAGAGAAGAGCGGACTGGGGGCGGGGGTAAGGGGTAGGCAGGGAGAAAAGTGTGCCACAATGAATGAATGGAAACCCTAAGTCTCTGTAAACTTTTCTTAAAATTAATAAAATTTTTTTCCTAAAAGCCTAATACTCAGATATCAAAGACCATGAAAGGATGCCAGTTCAAATTCCCAGCAGCTCCATGAGATAAAGATAGGTAGTCTCTTCTCATAAAGCTTTACAGTTTTGGAAACTCAGTAGAATGTTGCAGTTGAATGAACTGGACTTGGCTAGTAGGCAGTGGTTTTAGATTTCTGTTTTTTCCAAACATCCCAATGGAGCTGTTCAGGAGGCAGAGGGATGTCATTTGATTATGAAGTTAGGGAGGATCTGGTGGGAAAATTCTGACTGATGTGTGTTCAAGAGAGGAAGTAATGACAAAGTCAAATATGGGAACACATAATTCTTCCTAGTCATTATGTTATAAAGGAAAAGAGAGATATGGGCCAGGAGGTAGAGAAGGATATAGGGTGGAGATGTTTCTCATGTTTTATCTATTTTTATTTTTAAGGATACAAAAGAAGTTTATTGGTTAATGAAAAAAAATGGTAGTAAGGAAAAAACCCCTAAACAACACATGGAAAATCTATAAAGAAACTATTTATAAACCTACAACAAGGGTCCTCAAGAAATAATCATTTAGGGAATGACCTCAAATAAACAAAACTACCAAACATCCAAGCCAAGAGGGTCTTATAACTTAATTGAAATTAAAACATCAAAGAACTTTCTTAGGACTATAACTAAAACAAAGGTAGTCATACCATGAATGACAAAGTCCAATAAGAAGATCCATGTATATGGTAAGTAGATATGGTCTG
This sequence comes from Elephantulus edwardii, assembly GCF_000299155.1. Classification (NCBI taxonomy): domain Eukaryota; kingdom Metazoa; phylum Chordata; class Mammalia; order Macroscelidea; family Macroscelididae; genus Elephantulus; species Elephantulus edwardii. The sequence continues at coordinate 4,446,614 of NW_006399757.1, read as the reverse complement.
CTGAAACTTAACAGGAATTTTTAAATCCCAAGTATTCTAGGGTCAGCCTAGAAGGCAGTGACTCACAATTCCAGTTCTATAAAGAGCTTTACCATATGCTGGTTTGTATGGAAAAACTAAAAGGGAAGCTAAGTATGTTTGTATTATAAAACAAACCATGTCTTCACATACACTAGGGTTTTAATTACTATTGGAAAGCACCACAGAGTGCTTAAGAGCACATACTTTTGATCCAAACTGCTTGGGTGAAATTGCCAGGTTTCCTTAGCAAATGACTTTCAACAAATTATTTACCTTTTCATGCTATCTTTAGCTATATTATGAGATCCAAAATTATATCTCCATCATATAACTGTTTTAAAGGATACACTGGTATTTAATGATTCTTCTTGGTGTTAAGTGCCCTCAGGTCAGAGGTCAGCTAGGATGACTAGTGACCCCAAGAACAAGAGATCTGAACCTGTCCTGCATCATTCTCTCATCTCTGTTATATTAAAGCTCACTGTTACAGTCATTGGGTCAATTCATCCGGTTGAGGGCCTTCCTATCTTTCTCTGACCCTCGACCTTTCCCCAAATGATGCCTTTTCCCATTATTGTTGAGTTGACAGTAATGCTTAATACATTTAACTAAAATTTAAGAGTATCAGATCCTATCTGGTTTTAGATGAAGTTCAGAACAAGCCACACTTTTGTTTCTGCCATTCACTGATGGTTCAGATAATGTTACCTTCCTTTCTCTTAAATTTTGCCTTCTATCTCATTTGCAAATGTTCCCTAGATCTACTGGTCTCATCTCATATGTTGTTGTTGTTGTTATGTGCCGTCGAGTCATCTGTAACTCAGAGCGACCCTATGTACAACAGCCTTAAAACCTGCTCTATCCTGTGCCCATCTCACCATCTCTCTCACACCTACCACCATTACCACAGTCACTGAATCAATTTACCTCATAGAGGGTCTTCCTCTCCTGCGCTTTCCCTCCAACCTCCCAAGCATGACTTCCTTCTCCAAGGAGTGGCCTCTCCTTGCAACATGTCCAAAGTATGTCAGGCGAAGCTTCAAAATCTTTGCCTCCAAGGAGCAGCCTGCTTTAACCCTCTCCAAAATAAACCTGTTCATTTTATTAGCAGTCCATGGAATATTCAACACTCTTCTCCAAAGGCAGCAATTATCCTTCTATCATCCCTCATCACTGTCCAGTTCTCTGATGCATAGCAAGTGATTGAAAAGACCATGGACTGTATCAGGTACACCTTAGTCTCCAGAGAGACACCATTGCTCTTCAGTACTTTGGAGAAGTCTTTAACAGCAGACTTTCCCATCACAATACATCTTTTGATTTCCTGGATGCTGGTGCCAAGAGTGTTGACTGTGGAGCCAAGCAAACTAAAGCTGTTAACAGTCTCAATCTCTTCACCATTCATCATGATGCTGCCAATTGGCCTGGTGGTAAGAATTTTTGTTTTCTTGATATTGAGCCTCAATCTCTACTGAAGGCTGCATTCCTTGACTTTTTGCAGCATGTGTTTCAAGTCCTCTTCAGTTTCAGCAAGCAGGGTTGTATCGTCTGCATAATGCAGATTGTAGATGAATCTTCTTCATATCCTGTTGCCACATTTCTCCTCATACAGCTCAGCCTCCTGGATAATCAGTTCTCCATATAGACTGAAAAGGTATGGGGATAGGACACATACCTGGCATACACCCTTCCCAGTTTTGAACCATACAGTGTTTCCTTGTTCTGTTCTGGCAACTGTCTCCTGGTCCAAGTATAGGTTTCGCATTAGCATGATCAAGTGTTCTGGGATTCCCATTCTCTTAGCGTTAACTATAGTTTGTTGTGATCCACACAGTCAAATGCCTTTGCCTAATCAATGGAACATAGACAGTCATTCCTCGGTGCTTCCTGCTTTCAGCCAAGATCCATCTAAAATTAGCTACAATATCCCTAGTACCATGACCCCTTCTAAACCCAGACTGCACTTCTGGTAGTTCTCTGCTGATGTGCTGGTCCAGTCATTTTTTAATAATCTTCAGCAGAATCTTGCTTGCATGTGATATTAATGATATTGTTTTATAATTTCCACACTCTTTTGGGTCACACTTCTTTGGAATCGGAACAAATATAGATCTCTTCCAGTCAGTTGGGCAAGTGGTTATCCTCCAGATTTCTTGACACAACTTGGGGAGCACATCTAGGGAAGCATCTGTTAGTTGAAATATGTCAATTGGTATACCCATCAATTCCTGGAGCCTTAATTTTTGCCAATTCTTTCAAAGCAGCTTGAACTCCTTCATCACCATAGGTTCTTGCTAATATGTTGTTTCATGAAATTCTTCTGTGTCTGCCAATTCCTTTCAGTACAATGACTCTCTATATTCTTTTGATACTTCCTGGATCATTTAATGTTCTGCCCAAAGCCATGAACTTTTGTATAATAATAATAATTAAAAAATTTCCCAATAGTCAAAGTTACTACTTTGTTCATGCCTTATTAGTTCTCTTTCTGTTCTTTTAGAGATCAGTGATTTGTTAGCATGTATATATACTCCTTGAAGACAAGGCTGTGCCAAAGTACATTTTAGTGCAGTACAGGAGTTGAGATGTGGTTTCATGCAAGTTCTCCTGATAAAACTGCTCTGTGACCTAATAGGGGTTACTTTGTTCATCTGGGCTTCAATTATTCATTAGTGAAATTAGTAAATCTTAAAACTTATTGCTGTTGATTTGGAACTAATTAATAAATGACCCTCCATTGGGTTTCTGAGGCTATAAATTACTTGGGAAGAGAGGGTCCATCCATCTTCTGTAGAATCACTAGTGGATTTGAACTTCCAGAAAGACACTGTCTTTGGTTTAGCAGTGAAATATCCTACACACTACGTTACCAAAACTCCCTAGGACGGAGGAACAAAATAATGATGATGATGAAGAAAAACAATGACGATGATAGTAACTAGACTATATGACAGTCTCTATATAGGATGTTTAAATGTATTCACCCATTTAATTCTCATAACAGGTATGTAAGGTATGTACTATCACAGCTTCTTAGGCAGCAGCAGAACTGAAAATAAAATCGAGGGATCGTTAATGTTCTCCAAAGAGAACAAACAGGTCTGTCCTAGAGAAGGTGAAGCCAAGCTGATCTTTGGAGGCAAGGATTTTGAAGCTCTGTCTCATGTATTTTGGGCATGTTGCCAGGAGGGGGGACAGGCCCTGGAGAAGGACACTGTGCTTGGAAGGGTGCAGGGATGGCACAAGAGAGGAAGACTCAGGATGCCAGGATGATATGGATTGACATGTAACTGAGATAGTGGGGGTAGATGTATCAGAGATAGCGAGACTGGCCACACAGAGTTGCTATGAGTTGCAATCGACTCGATGGCATATAACAACAGACTATTCAACCCTACATTCTAAGACTCTGCACATTTCACGTATTCTTGCTGGAATGAACAAAACCTTGAAAATATGGGGGGAAAGTATTAGAATAGGAGATATTTATAAAAGTTACATACAACAGCTTAATTTAGAAAGGGTAAAAATAAAAACCACCTGAAAACCCTCTAGCGTCCTTTATCTTTTTAAAGAAAAGGCTAACAAAATGAAAGTGACAGATCTTATTCTAAAGAGACATTAGAAGAAGAGTATAATTCAAGACATGTTTATCCCCAGAAATGAATCTACTAACAGTCTAGATAAACCCACAGGAAAAACATTATGGACCGAAAAAGAAGAATGCCTGGCAGTTGATAATAGTTGAAATAGAGAGATAGTACCTGCTTGGGAAGCACTATCTACCTATGTTTGTGTTTAAAAGCATTTTTTTTTTATAAAATGTTAAAATATAATTTTCAAAATACCATGGGCAGAGTGTTCTACCTCACAGTAGGATAGGAATATCGGCTGTGTTCTATGTATTGCTCCAGCATCTATCTCTTAGCAGTTGGCTAGAGTGCAAAGTAACAGTCTCCAAGGAGGCTGTCTGCCCTCTTGGCAGCAGGGGAAGTGCCATGATGCAGCTGCCGTTGGCATGCTGAGAGCTGGAAGGGCAGAAATTACAAGGCAAAACAAGAGAAAGTCACAAAGAAAATGTGAGTCAAAATCCAAGGATCCCACACCCAGTAAACCTGATCACAAAGTCTCGAGCTGGCAGCCGACTGGAGCAGAGTGGGGGCTGAGGGCTGAAACAGGTGCACGAATTCCCCTGCAAAAGCAGCAGCCCTTGCTCTGAGACACAAAGTCTTGCAATTTTTCATTTGCATAATAAAATGGGACTGTAAAGGGAAGGATGAGTATGCTAACTATAATGGAACAAGAAGAAATGAATCAATTAACCTTTTGGTTAGTAGCCAAAATTTTTAAAAAATACTTCAAATATAATGTTCATAAAGCATATTCATTGTTTTCTTGCTTAATCCTGTTCCCAGATATGCTGTTATGATAATGTTCCCTGGTGTAAGTGTCTTCATGCAATCTAGCTTTTTAATCTTTTTTCCAAGGGATGTTTGGCCCTACATGGTTTAAATATATATCAGGCCAGATTTCTTTCTTTTTTTTTTTTTTAAATCTCAAGGAGAAAGTGAATGTCCTTATCGATATCATTACAACAATTACAGTTTACAGTTAACTAGCTGTTTTCCTATGTACCTATAAAAAGTACATCAGTCTGTTAAAGGACTGGCCAAATTTATCTTCTATTCCTTACCTGCTAGTGTCTTCCTTTCAAATAATTCAAAGAGGGTTTATAGGCACTATTCCACCTTGCTTGCAGAGGGGCTGTAAAGATTCATGAGGTTTGATCTGTAAAATCTTCTCAGAGCTTAGGAAAAAAACCACACTCCAAGAAGATGAGGCCCTTACTTAACACATTCCAGTAAAAGCTTAGAAAAATGAAGTGACTTTCCCAGAGCAACAAAGGTTAGTGGCAACCCCGTCAACCTCACTCTTGGGCACTTGAAAACAAGAAAAGTGTAGGTTTAAGGACAGAGAGCTACATTTTTTCCTGTCACAAATGCCCAACAACCACCATAACATCTATTAGGAGGTACCAGTTCTGAAAACCTGGGAACAACTGGAGACCTCAGCGTCTAAACCATACCAGACTAAATGACGTGTATTTTGTTCTGATGAAAACCACCTATATATGGGATATTTTAGAAGTCCAATGCGCTATCCATTTCACAACGGAACCACCTTATATGGGATATTTTAAAAGACCTCACCTGTTTGTTTCTGCTACCTGTGCCTTAGATAAGTAAAGATAAAATAGTGTCTCATAAAAGCAAAATATTGATGCATTAAAATTTAGAAACAAAATTTCACCAAAATAGTAATAGAATCTATTAAAAG
>NW_006399757.1:4430621-4441156 GCF_000299155.1 Elephantulus edwardii | reverse complement strand
ATATATATATAAATGTCATCTAACACATTCAATTTACATGCAAACAAGGTAGCTATATCAAGCATATTTCAAGTAAATGAGTTACACTAAGAAGAGGTAATACCAAGCTCTGTCTATGCTTTTAAATTCTGTCTATAAATAAAAGACATGTTCCTCTGAACAATAGCCTGAACAAGCAATACTGTCACTTTATCTCCCCAGATAACTATCCATTCTATTCTGGCTGGTATCTGCTTGCATTACATCAGCCTCTTGATAGGAGGTGGGGTAGGGGGCAAATCTGAGTCAGAAGCATCAGGGAACAGAGGTTAGGAGAAGGTGATGACAGCAGTGGCACAGTTAAGGTAGCACTCAAGAGCTTTTGTTATTATGGTACTTTCCCTAAGAAGATGAGTGCTAATACATTTCTGGCTGTTTGATAAAAACAAGAGGATTAGTCTCTTTTATCTCCATATGTCCTACAAAATCATCTCTTTACCTTGGGAGAAATTATATTTCAAAGACAGAGACTATTTCTTGTTTTTCTACAAACTCCCAGTACCTAGACCAGTGTGAGTACACAGTAAGTGCTCATTAAATATTTTTGCATGGCACTGAATCTCTTTGTTTTCTCAGATACTTTGTCTTTCAGTGCCTAAACACATGAGGTACTCCATACTTGATTTTAAAATCGAAGGATTAGTCCAAAGAAACAAACAACACTTTACCTACCACTGGCTCAGATACACTTACATTTTCATATTCAACAGAATCTGGAAAAACCTTTGTTTTCCATGTGACCTCTTCATGGTGGGTACTCCCTAGGAGAGAGGGTTTGGTAGTTTGATGACACTCCACTTGCGGAATGAGGTCAGAAAGTTGATATTCTATCTGTTCTTTCCTTTTACAATCTCTGACATCATTCCAGTTTTCATTTTGGCTCAGAATATATTTCATTTTTCAATACTTGCTCCCTTTTCTATTCTCTTTCCCTCAGTATTTCCACCTGCTTGGGCTTGTCTTATTGCTTCTCCTCTCCTCCTTTTAAAAAAGGGGAAAAGTTCTCTTGACTTCCTCTTTGCAGAACACCAGCTGAATGTATACAAGTGAAGAAGGGAAGTAAGCAGGCTGTCACTTGCTTCTGTAATCTGTTCCATGTATTCTTGGAAAAGTGGCTTGTCTTAAGTCGGAAAATCTTCCTGACTAGCCAAGTGGAGTGGGGGTGCAGTGAAAAGAAGGAAGAGAAGCATTTTAGGAATGAAACCCCACAAGAAACACTGTGTTCAATGTAGGATCCTGTTTAATACTGCTTTTGAAGACAGAAAAATTATTGCAGCAACTTTGAAAAGCACCCCCCTCTTTTAAGCTAGGTTATAGAAATTCATAGTTACTAACCTCCAGCTAACCAGGTAGCTCATATTTTTCTGGCAAGTACCTGACTCCCCCCACCCTCTTTTTTTTACATCACAAATTTCACCCTTTCTTTTCTCTCCTTAAGGAGCTCTCATACTCATTTGCTTACCAATGTTGGCAGTTCAAACCTACCTTGTAGCTTTGTGAAAGAAAAAAACATGGCCATCTGTTTCTGTAACTATTACAGCTTAGAAAACACTCCAGAACCATTTTCCTCTGTCACATGGGGTCTCTATGAGTCAGAATAGACTACAGACCCCAATGGCAACTTCTCCCCTTTAGGCTGGTATCATCATCTTCCTCCTCATTGCTGGCAGGGGGACCAGCCTCCTACTTAACAGGAGCTTGCCTGCTCCACCCAAAACTCCTGCCTGCATTTGTACCCATCTGTGCTTCCCTTCTGCCACAATGGGCAAACTGTCCTCCCCAGAAACAAAGCTCTTTTTTCCCACTGGTGCTCTGGGGTCATTCTCCCCAACTCTTCAAGGGCATGGCTTCATGAATTATGACATGTCTTTCCCTTCACTGGCTCTTTCCTATAAGCAATTATTTTAGACTGAATTGTGATCCTTCCCCTCTCGCCCCTCCCCCAAAAGCTGCATCGAAGTCCTTGTTCCTGTACCTGTGAATATGACCTTGTGTGGGGAACAGGTTTTTTCTGCAGGTGTTATGATGCCATATCGGGGTAGGGCGGGTCCTAATCCTAATGCATTTGCATTGTTGTTGCTGTTGTATGCCTGACGGTAACCCTGCAGACTTCAGACTTGAACCTTCCCCTATCCTAATACCATCCTCAGGATCTCTGACATGCCTGATTCACTGCTGCGGTCACTGTGTCAATCCATCTGGTTAAGGGGCTTCCTCTCTTTCTGTGACCCTCTGTCTTTTCCAGCATGATGTCTTTTTGAGCAGTGGCTTATAAAAGCAGAGAGGAGATGCAGGAACAGGGTCATATGGGATAATATCTTGTCAGAATCCATCTACAAGTAAAGGGACATAAGGAATGCCAGAGGCTACCAGAGACAGAAAGCGATGCAAAATTAATCTTCATCCTAACGTCAACTCTCTGAATTCAATCTTCTAGTTTCTGGAGCTCTACTGATAGTCTTTAGGGAGAATGCCCTGGCTACTCAAAGGCCAGTCTTCTCTTGTGATTCCAGCAAAGCTGTTCCCAGGGAAAAATATGGACAATCCAGCTCCTTCTGTGGGATTCAATCTGCCTCAGGAGCCCAGCGAACAGTCAGCTATGAGTATGTTCTGACTGGATGGCAATGAGTGAGAGAATCTCCAGTATGTTAGGAGATAAATGGCTGGCTCTCTCCTTCGGCACTTTCTACAGAGGTGGCAGTCCTCCTGCTGGCATAATGGCTGCCCCCAGACCCCTGGTGAAGCCAAAGATCCTCAAAAAGAGGACCAAGAAGTTCATCTGGCACCAGTCAGACTGTTATGTTAAAACTTGGTGTAACTGGTGCAAGCTCAGAGGCATCAACAACTGGGTTCAGAGAAGATTTAAAGTCCAGATCTTGATTCCCGACATTTGTTACAGGAGCAGCAAGACGACAGAGCCGCGGTGCTCAGTGGCTTCAGCAAAGTCCTGGCCCACCATGTCAAGGAGCCGAAAGTGCTGCTGATGTGCAACGTCTCGTACTGTGCTGAGATTGCTCACAATGTTTCCTTTCAGAACCACAAAGCCATCATGGAGAGAGCAGCCCCGCTGACCACTAGAGTCACCAATCCCAATGCCAGACTGCATAGCAAAGAAAATGAATAGAAAGCTTGTTTGCACATTTTATTTGTGCTAATTAAACCATAAAAGCTGCTAACAAAAAAAAAAAAAAAAGGAGAAATGTCTGATTTCTGAGCCACCAACTCTGTAGTACTTTCTTATGACGGACCTCAGAAACTAAGACAGCAATTAACAACTTTGAAAAATTCTTCAGAAACTTGTATGACCCATTGATAATCACTCACTCCACTCCCACACTTTTCCCCCACAGCCATGCTTTCAAGGACCATTGTTGACAGATGATGTCTGTCATTCACTGCTCACTAGCTGCAAACTGTCTTCTATCTCTTCCTCTCTACTTGACTGCTTCCACAAAGGTTACTAATGATCATCCTGTTGGTACATCAAAGATAGTGTCTTCAAGTGCTAATCTTCTATGACCTCTCTGCACCACTTAACACTGTTGACTCCCTCTTTGAGTTTTTATTTCTCAGCTTCTGTGCCACCTCCTGATTCTGCCTCCTGTCTAACTGGTTATTCTTTGGCTTATTTTTTAAATGACATAGCTCTGTAGGGTTACTGTGTTTAATCTCAACATGTTTCACTGGCTGATCTTATAACTATTCTTAAATCTCGTATCTATACCAGTGATGCCTGCCATTCTATTCCTCTATGCATTCTGACCCATATACACGCTACGGTTCATTTCCTTTTGTCTATTCTATGGACAAGTTAAACTTATGTTTAAAATGTTTTAAGTTAGGCCTTCATCTCCTTAACTAAGGCTCACTCCAAATTAAAAGATATTCCAATGCTCTTCTGTATCCATATAGATGTTCTGCATTATCCTTAAATTTTCCTCTACTTTGCTTCTTTCATCAAGCACATCCAGGCCATGGTCTTCTCAATTACTTGTTATGCCTCAAAGAGTTGGACAGTGACTAAGGATGACAGAAGAATAGACACCTTTGCGTTGTGGTGCTGGAGAAGAGTCTTGAACATACTGTGGACTGCCAAGAAAACAAATAGGTCTGTCTTGGAGAGGGTGAAGCCAAGTCTCTCCTTGGAGACGAGGGTTTTGAAGCTCTGCCTCACTTTGGTCACATGGCCAGGAGAGATCTGTCCTTGGAGAAGAATATCATGCTTGGGAAGGTGGGTGGACAGTTCAGGAGAGGGAGACTCTAGATGAGATGGATTGTATACAGTTACTGGTGCGACAGGGGTTGCTGTGTCAAATTTAGTGAGACTGGTTCAGGACAGGGAATGGTTCAGAGCTGCTGTGCACTATGCATTGCAGGTGACTAAATGGCACATAACATACTATGACATGTTTAGAAGCAGGAGTGGCATCCACTTCCTAAATAACATGCCTCTGAAAACTATGAACTTTGATAAATGTTGATAGTTGTAGAAGGGCTTAGGCCTTTTGTTCATAGGATTGCTATAAGTTGTGCTTGACTCAAAGGCAATCAACAAGAACAACAACTGACTATTATGTTTTTCTTATCTCTGAAATTCAGTGCAACATGGAGTTTTCTGTTTTGAATGTTATAGAGTTGATTACATGTACCCTGGCTCTCCCTTCTGTCATTGCCATGGTGGTATCTAAAACACATTCTCTTGCTTGCTTAAACCTTCTCAATGCCTTTTAGAAAACACCAAGCTCTTTATCATCGCCTAAAAAGAAAAATCAACATAATGGGCAATGCATTGGGAAGCTAAACAAAAGAAGTTCATGTCTACCTGCCACTCCTTCTGAAAAGATTTACAGCCTCAGAACCTGATAAAAGGTTGCTGTGAATAATAATCCACTCCATGGCAGTGAACGATAAAGAGAAACAATGTCAGTTAAAAGAGTAAGGCTGGAACACCTGCTCCAAACCATAATCTTCTGAATTGCTTGCTATGCATCTGAAAGCCGGACAATGACTAAGGATGACAGAAGAAGAATGAATGCCTTTGAGTTGTGTGCTGGGGAAAGTCTTGAACATTTCACGGGCTGCCACAAAGTGCAACCATGGAGCCCCTTGGAGGCAGGGATGATGAAACTCCATCTCGAGTACCTTGGGCATGTTGTCAAGAGGGCCCAGTCCTTCATCATGCTTGAAAAGGTCAAGGGTCAGTGCAAAGGAAGACGGCCTTTGATGAGATGGACTGCCACAGTAAATGTGGAAAGAGAGTCAAGTGTGTTGTAGATGGTGAGGATGGATCAGGATAGGACGAGGGTCAGTGCCATTATTCATAAGGTTGGTGTGAGTCATAGTTGACTCAATCGCACATAACAACAATAACAATTTCTTTTACTCAGGATGTCTACTGGCGTAATCCACAGGTGGTCTAATCTACCAGGGGCTCCAGGAAGAATCTCCTCCTGTGCAGTTTACAGCCTCCAAAACACAATGGCAAGTCAGCAATTAGTCAGTTTCACTTGATGGCAGAAAGGGAGACAGAGATTTCTTTCACTACTATTCCTCAAACTCTTTATTCCACCCATATCCAATAGTTTGCTGTTATTTAAACATGCTAGACTCTCTTTTTAGCTTTGAGTCTTGGCACATATAATTTCTTTAGCCTAAATTAAAACATCTTTCTCTCCCTTCTAAGATGTACATCTTGGCAATTTCAATTTTCCCTCAAGATGCACTTGAGCTCTCTCTGAGAAAAACTTCAAGTAACTCCCCAAGCCTGGGCCAAGTGCTCACTCATGTGTTCCCCGAGCAGCCTGTGCATAACTCACACACATCATATATCAGACTATATTTTAATTCTTTGTCACCCCCAGAAAATACTGGATGACTTCAGGTCAATTCCAGGGTTTTGCTACCAACCAAAGCAATGTCTGGATCATAGTAGGAGATTAATACATCATAATTAATCAGAATAAACTAGGAATTAACTGTGTTGAATATTAATTTTTAATTCTGTTTTGTTTCAACTGAGACTTTATGGTCTTTCATAGTATCACCACGGTTTTCTCAATGAGGGGAGACTCCCATCTTTCTCACGCAGAGCAGTTAGTGGAATTGAATACGCGGCATCTTGGTTGGCAGTACAACATGCCGTTGCCGACACACACAAAGCTCCTTCAAGGGGTGACAGGCATGGTATAAAATGCAGATGAAACTTAAACTGGTTTGAGACTCCAACTACATCTGTTTCCCGAAGAATATGATGAATTGTTCAACTTGACAAATAAACAACTTCACAAACATGGCTCCCAAAGCTATAGCATAATGTGATCCTGCTACAACATATACAAACTTTTTGGGAAATATTTTTACTATAGATCTGCCCAGCTTCTCACTGAAGGTGGTAGTTTGGCAGTGGGTCATTGGAGAGCTAGGCTGAGTTAGTATTCTCAGGGAAGGAAAGCCTTAGGGATGAGAGCTATACAGGCCGATAGAAGAGGAGATGGGAAGGTAAACTATTTATTTAATTCTCATTCACTTTTTTTAGAGGCAAGGTCTCCTTAACACTCCACCAATTTTCCAATGCAACTCCATTTATACAATTTTCTTTAAAAAAGGTTATATACACATGACTTCCTATCCCCATCCTTCCCACAGCACTGTTAAGTAGTTCTGACCTTCGGCTCATTCTTCCTTCCTCCTTGGAGATAGACTGAGCTACCAGGTTAGAGGATGACAGACAAAGATCCATGTTTCTAGAAAATGACACCATCCAAAGTCCTGAGTGCTAGAGAGCATCTTTCCCTTCCTTCCTTTCTCTTTACCTGGACTCTCTCATTGCTGTCAAATTGAAAACAACTCATAGCTGTCTCTGTGGTGAGTTTTTAGAGGCTGTAATCATACAGGAAGAGATGCCCCCCTCCCATTTTAACCCCTGGTGGAATAGCTGGTGGATATGAACCTCCTGCCTTTAGGTTGGGAGTGCAACTACTTAACCACTAGGCCACCTGCGCTCCCTGAACTGATTAGAAAAAAAAAATCCTGCCAATAAAGGCTATTGTAGAGAATGATTTTAAGGCTTGCTTCCCCCCACTTTTTTTTAAAAAAGTACACCTGTTATTGTTATGTGTCACTGAGTCAACTGATGTGTAGAAATTTCTTCATGAGAAATGTCATCTGCTATCCAAAAATATAAACTGTGTCATCACAGAAGCAGTTTAATGGTTCACCCAAGCATCTTGTTACTAGGTTAAACTGACCAAGCTGGCTACAACATGTAGCAGCTTAGAAAACTGTGGCATCTAATCACAGTCAAGGTTCCAGAATGGCTTAGGCTTTGGGTATGAATTCTTCAAGCTTATTATATACACCACAGGTCTGAAGAATTCCATATCCCTTACTAGTCAAACTGAGTACTACAGAATTTCTCATTTAGATAGTCTTATTTACTTGAGCTATTTAACTTCCCCAGAAAGCAATGCAACAAAGTAATACTTTCCCTCCAAGATAATTTAAACAGAAAATGATGAAAAAGAATCTTGACTATATCCTTGGCAAGCCGAATCTTAATTTCATTCAAATGAATTTTAATTTCATAAAACAATAAGTTACTTCATCTGTTTGTTATTTATAAGAAGAAATAAAATAGAATATGTTTATTTTCTTAGCAGGCAATAAAATATGCATGTATATTATACTCATTTGGTTTTATATGTTTAAGTACACAATCATCACTTATGTGATACTAACTGAAGGGGAATAAATACCATAAAATACAAGTAGAATATACAAAAAGAAATAGAAAAATATTAATAGCTGGATCCTTCTTTCTTCATTCTGAGCTTATTGTTGTTGTTGCTATGTGCCATTAAGTCTCCTGCAACTCATAGCAACCCTATGCTTAGATGGGATAAAAATCAGAAATATTTAGAACTTGAATATATTGTTTAAGAATAGACAATTATGTTATTATACACAATAATGTATGTGATTTTTTTTCATGCTAAGGTTGCTGTTAGACAGCAGAAAGCTATTATGTTTTGCTGTATTTAATTTACCCTGAGGGGCTTACACTTTGTCATCATTGCTTCTATTATTATTATGAAAAAACACAAACATACAATTTTTAGTATGTAGTTGGAATCATAATATTCATAGCTAGAATTCAAAGACAATTATCAGCAGCTCATCCTGTTAGAAAGCAGCCCTAATTTCAGAAAACAAAATAAAAATTCCTTTAAAAATGAGAAAATATTGAGTGAGAAAAGCCTTATTTTCTTTGTAACTTGAATTTGACGGAAATAGTGTTGTTAGTGAATATGCAGTCTTATCTTGGACTTCCAGGTTTCATACATAGATGAAAGAGAAAGGAAATGTGTCACACCAAATTGAGTACTGAAATTACAAAGGTGGGCTAATTAAATTCCACTTAAAGTCCATTATGTGTGGTAGTATTACTCACACTTGCTGTATCTAGCCCAGAACTCCACTAGAAAAACAATGTTTGGCAAACTGAAAAGGTGAGTAGAGAGCTGTGTCACTTGACCTTGGCTCTCATTTGCCAAAAGGTTGTATTTCAAAATAGAAAATGGGGTAGGAAAAGTAAATACAGCTGTGTTTTCTCCACCCCAGTTTGAGAATGCAAGGGGCCATTTGGCATGGCAGGAGGCTGTCCCTCCTTGGTGCTCACTCACAGCCCAAATGAACAAGCTGTTATTTCATTTCATGGCTAACTCAGGACACTATTTTTAAGCTAGATAAAATCAACTAGGTGGAAAATCTGGAAAACAATTCTAACAGGACTGTCAGGATGTACTGAATAAAATATATAAATACAGGGCATTTAAGGGTGTGGAACAAAGGTACTGAAAGCTTAAAGGGAGAAAAACATAAGCGACGGTTTCTGCTTGTTTTAAATTACAAATTTATTTGGGTGTAGAATATTTGTACAATTTTTTACTAAACACTTTGCAAGGCTTAAATATTACAACCAAAATAAGCTTTGTCAAATTAGTATTTTCTGAATTAAAATGTGAGTTAATTTATACGATTTAATTTTTGTTAGTACAATCCCAGAAACCCTAAGATTTTTCCAATCGCACTAGAACTTGATGGCAGAGTTCTTGTGTATCATTATAAGGGCAGCTAGATGTCATTACCTGTTTGGAGGAAAATTTATCCAATATGCATAGTGGATATTGTTAGAAAGTGACTAAAACCAAAAATCACAATTATGTCCTCGAAATTCTAAGGAAAAAAGTTCACTTTCACACAGCTTGATAAACTGGAACATAAATTATAATATATTAATAGAAAGAATAATAAACATTATGTAAGTGACCCTGAGATGTTTCAAAAGAAATCCATGATGTCATGGAAAAATGCTTTAAGATCAACAAAAGAAAGCTGAGTAATGTATAAATTACTCTTAGGAACATCCTTTTTTTTCCAGGATTAGCAAGTTTTTAGGAAGAAAAGGCAGCTATGAGAATATACAGTATGATAGGAACATTAAATTGAGAAACAATCTATAAGATTTAGAAAGAGCACTAAGTAGGCTCCAGTCTGGATAATCCCAGCCTTTACTTCAACAGCAGGACCTCAAGTAAGTCAGTGAACTTCTCTGGCATTCAAGCTACTCCTCTAAACATGAGATAAGTGGATCAGATGATTCAGCCCCAATGTGTCTTGACTGCAAGTAGACAAAGACCCCAAATCTTCTGAGCTACTAAAAATTCTTACTAGCCATTAAATCTACATACATGATATCTACAGAATGAAGGTAGCAACTTGGAGATGGACAAATGCAAACATAATAGGGGGACAATGGTGAAGTATGAGGCTCAAATTGGTCAGCTGCTCCATAGAAGAAAGATGCAGTAGTCTGCTTCTGTAAAGATGGCAGCCCTGGAAACCCTAATAGGGCAGTTCTGCTGTGTTCTACAGGGTGGCTATGAGTCATTAACTGATTCAATGGCGCACGTGCGTGTGCACACACACATTTTGAGAAAATACTCTTAACACAAAAGAAAACTCCAAAGGTTAGGAAACTGATTCCTATGATAGGAGGAACACTTAGGAGTCAAATAAGTAAAAATGTAGACAGTTCCTAATCTCCTAACAGATTGTGGCCTGAAAGATCCCTTAAAGCTCTGAATGGTATTTCAAAACATTGAATCACTACAGACATTTGAAATAAATATATCTGTGGAAAAAATGTTTTAATATTAGTACTGAAGTAAACAAGGAAGAATCCAAGACACTAAAGAGCTGAACAGAAGATTCCAAAAGGCAGCACGGAATGACAAAGCAAAATATTACAATGAAATGTGCGAGGAGCTAGAGTTGGAGAACCAAAAGGGCCGAACTCGTTCAGCATTTCTTGAGCTCAAGGAACTGAAGAACAAATTCAAACCTCGAGTTGCTACAATCAAGGATGCTTTAGGCAGAATGTTAAATGATCCAGGAGGTATCAAAAGAAGATGGAAGGAATATACTGAGTCATTGTA
>NW_006399757.1:4390963-4429273 GCF_000299155.1 Elephantulus edwardii | reverse complement strand
TGGGGCTTCGTCTGACATACTTTGGACATGTTGTAAGGAGAGACAGGTCTTTGGAGAGGGACACCATGCTGGGTGGAGTGGAGGGACAGCGGGTGTGTCAGAGGCAGTGAGATTGGCACAGGATAGAGCATAGTTTGTGGCTGTTGTACATAGGGTCGCTATGAGTCGCAAACGACTTGATGGCACATAACAACAAAAAAACAACACTGAAGTAAAAACAGAGAATGTCAATACATTGATCAAATATATTGAATTATGACTATCAATGCTTATAAAAAGCAACTGCAATTGGAAAGGTAAAGAACTTTGGGATATTTTCAAGATTGACCCTTTGCAATAGTATTTTCATCAAACATATCTCTGGTGGGTCTGGACAGGTGTGATTTTCAACTTTCAGAAGGTACAAGAGGCAGCTCTGGTAGACTAGGGGTAAGGAGCTGGGATGCAAGCAGATGATTTGAATCTATCTGTTGCTCTGTAAAAGAAAGATAGGCAATCTCTACCCATGTGATTAACAACTCTTGAAAATTGGCTAGCAGGCCAGCTTTAAGTTTTCCGATTCAATGGTGCACACCTACAACAGTGGCAAAATACGAGAGAAGAACCTTAAGAAAGACGTCTGTGAGAGAGGTGGATCTGAGTAGTTATCAAACGGAAGTGTGTGCTCAAGCCACCTGCTAACCAACAGAAATGGAAGATGGCAAGGGAGAGGTAAGAAAGTAAAGAAGTTCCTTTCTGGTCATTAGATGACTTCATCATTGGTCAGCTTGGTTTTCATGATGGCTTGAGCCAGGGGAACAGAGAAGTGTCAAGACAGAGGGGAGGAAGAAGTAGCAATGTGTAACATCTCCACAAGATTCTTCCATGGTTGCTTGTGGTAACCTAAGGACTTTGATTTGGGTTTGTGGGTTTGGTTTTTTTTATTTCTTCTCCAACTTTTTTTTAAATAAAATTTTTTCTTTTAATTGTGATTTTAACAAAAGTTATAGGAAAGTTTTATTTTCATTCATTCTTTGTTGTACATTTTATTTCCCTCCCTACTTTCCCCCTCTCCCAGTTCACTAAAAAAAAAAAAAATTCATTCACTGTTGCATAATCACCTCCCTCCTCTCCCCTCCCCAAGTCCTCTTATTCTGTGTGTTGTCGTACATATAATGCCTATTCATATATTATTTTTAAACTTTCCTTTCCTTCATCTGTTTCAATGCAATGTTCATTATCTGTCTACTGTTAGCCTATTCTCCTCCCAAGCACCCAAGTCAGACCTGTTTTTAACAGTGGTGCTATGCATTATCTGTCCTTTTGTGACTAAGATACTTCATTCAGCATAATGTCCTCAGGCTCACCTATGTTGTGTTATGTTTAATGAGTTCATTGTTTTAAGTGCTGGGTAGTATTCCATAGTATGAGTATACCATAGTTTTTCTATCTCTTTGCTATTGTAAATAACACAACAGTAAACATGAATGTGCATATATCAGTTTGGATGTCAAATCTGGTTTCTTTAGGGTATAATGGCACTGCTGAGTCAAACAGAATTTCTATTTCCAACTTTTTGAGAAAGCGCGAAACCACCTTCTATACTGGTTGAACCACCCACACTGAATAAAGGTTCCAATCTCTGAACAGATTGGAGAGATTTTTGAACTTTGCTGAACTTTGCTATTGCTACTGGGGTGAGATGATGTCTCATAGTTGTTTTGATTTGCCTGTCTCTTAGAGCTAAAGATTTTGAACATTTTTTCACGTATTTGTTAGCCATTCAAATGTCTTCTTTGGTGAAATATCTATTTATATCTTGTGCCTATCTTGTGATTGGGTTGTTTACCATTTTCTTGTGGAGGTACTAGAATGTTCTGTACATTTTAGATATGAGTCCCTTATTAGGTTGTCATTACTAAATATATTTTCCCAGTCTGTGGCTTTCCTTTTTACCCTGTTGGAGAAGTTTCTAATGTGCATAGGGATTTGATTCTTAGAAGGTCCCATTCATCTATTTTGTTCTCTCCTGGTTGTAGGTTTTTCAAAATGCTTGGAAGACTGTTCATACTGTGGATTAGGGCTTCAAGTGTTCTTCAAAGCTGTTCTCTAATAAAATTCATAGTCCTTGGTTTTACTCCTAGGTCTCTGACCTTGGTTTTACTCCTAGGTCTCTGATCCACCTTGAGCTGGTTGCTGTGCATGGTGTGAGGTGTGGGTCTTGCTTCAGTTTTCTACAGATGGTTTTCCAGTTTTGCTAACACCATTTACTTATCTCATCTCCTTGTCAAAAATCATTTGAGCATTGGTAGATGAGCTGATTTCTGGGTCCTCAATTCTACTCTCTTGTTCTGAATGTCTGCCATTGTACCTGTACCACACTGTCTTTGACCACAGCTGTGTAGTACGATTTGACATCAGGAAGTGTGATGCCTCCCACTTTGTTTCTCCTTTTCAAAAGTGCCTTACTTATTCAAGGTCTCTTTCCATTCCAGATGAAATTGGAAATTGCCTTTTCCATTTTGTTGAAGAATGGAATTGATATTTGTATTGGGATTGAACTTGTGGATTGCCTTTGGCAGAATTGTCACTTTCGGCACTATATTGTAAAAGGTCAGTATAGATGGAGAAAAGATTGAAATTGTCAACAATTTTATCATGCTTCAATCCACAATTAATACTCTCAGCACCAGTAGTCAAGAAATCAAAAGACACATTGTGAAACTTTGCAGTAAAGGAACTCTCCAAAGTATTAAGGGACAATGATGTCTTTTCAAGTAATGGGTCTTTCCAATCACTTATATATGTTGAGCTGGACAATGGATAAAAACAACAGAAGAAGAATTGATGCCTTTCAATGGTATTGAGTGGAGCAGAGTACAAATATCCCATGGACTGTCAAAAGAACAAACAGTTATGTCCTGGAGAAGGTGCAGCCAGAGACCTCCTTAGAAGAAGAATGGTGAAGTTACAGCTCATATACTTTGGGCAATGTTTTTTGGGGGGGCTATTCCTTGGAAAGGGACATCCTGTAAAGGGGTAGATCCCCAATGAGATGGATTAACTCAGTGACTGCAGCAATGGGGTGAAGTGTGTCAAATGATGAGGATGGAGCAGGAGAAGAGTTCAGATCTGCTGTTCATGAGGCTGCTATGAGTTGTACTTGACTCAACAGCACATAACAAGTACATTACCAGTTTCTAGACAGTCCATTTTCAGAGCCCAGTTGGACAATGACCAAGGAGGATAGAAGGAGAATTGATGCCTTTGAGCTGTGGTGCTGGAGAAGAGTATTGAGAATACCATGGACTGCTAGGAAAACAAACAGATTTGTCCTGGAGAGGGTTAAACCAGGTGGCTCCTTGGAGGCAAGGATTCTGAGGCTCCGTCTAACTTACTTTGGACATGTTGTGAGGAGAGACCGGTCCTTGGAGAGGGACATCATGCTTGGGAGGGTGGAGGGACGGTGCAGGAGAGGAAGGCCCTCTATGAGGGATTGATTCAGTGACTGGGATAATTGGGTTGGGAGTGTCAGAGACAGTGCGACTGGCACAGGACAGAGCGGAGTTTAGGGCTGTTGTACATAGGGTCGCTATGAGTTGCAGGTGACTCGACGGCACATAACAACAACAACAACAGCACAAATTCTCCTATGCTTTGTATTCTCCACTGTCAATTCATTAACTCCTTGCTGTCTTGTCAGAATCAACTCATGGCTGACCCTGAAGAAGCTGTAAACACATGTGAGGAGACTGCTTCTCTTTTTCCTGTGGAGCAACTGGTGGTGTCGAGCCACTTACCCTTCTGTTGCCAGTACAGCTCCCTACTGATTGGATCACCATCCGCTGATAAATGGGACTAAAAATTAACATCTTAAATATCTACTATTCTCAAATGTATGCACATTGCACCTTAAAGTCTAAGAGGACTTCTGTTCTTCATTTGTTTTCTTTCTTTTGAAAAAGATAATTATGCTAGTGACTTTCCTCAGTCACTGGGTCTGGGTGAATTGATAATGATGAGAATTCTCTGAACAAATTAAATGTAGTGCATTCCATCCACCAGAGTGAGGATAACGTGGCTTAGATATCATCTTGATATATAATAAGTAGATTACATTAGATATTATTGATCCTAGTTTCATTAGTTTGATTTTGAAATGCAATCTTTAAGGTTCTAGTTGTGCAACTCTTTGTAACACCACAACTACCAGTTCACATTAAATAGGCACTTAATTAGCAGTTATTGGTCTTAGCTCTTTTCTCGTATTATCTTAATTAATCCCATCATTAACAGTCTGAAAACTTGTTGGAGGGTCAGCTAGGAGTTGGTACCAACTTGAAAACAATAAGTTGTTTGTGAAGTAGGTAATATTGTCTCTACTTAGAAGATTAAGAATACTTGGGAATAGGTACAGAGAAGTTGACCCCTCTTCTGTTCCCAAATCTGGCAAAGTTTAAGGAAACTTCACTCATTCCATGCCTTAGAAAATGCACTGCAATTTTTCCAAAAGCCAACCAATATTTTCTCCTTCAGAAAGAGTTGAAAAATACTTTTCTAATGATCACCCTTTTTCTTTCTCTCAAAACAAATAAACTTAATAAGAGCACATGGAATGTGGAGACTACCCCTTCTTTGTGAGGGGAGTAACCCTAAACACTGGGAGTTGTATGATGTCATTTTTATATCCAGTGGATATGATAATTATATGCAGATTTCATTAACTCAGAAATTACAGACTGTTTAGATTATTTTAATCCCTAACAGCATTGCTGTGATCCCTGAATAATATATTTTCAAAATAACTGCTTTAGTTTAACTGAGTATTTTCCAGCTGAATTTAAAGTAACAATAAATAGACTGTCCTTTGTTCATGAAGATGATATTATGAACTCTTTCTGAGACAAGCCTTCTGTGACCAATGTTAACAGGGACTAGCTGAATTCAATTGCTTACTTTCTGTAGCCCATAGTACTCATCAGCAATGTTAGGGAGGTGCCAGATGGCTGGGACCTGGGCTGCAATCTGTTCTCAGGAAACAGAGATGATACCTTACCTTTGACAGGCTGAAACACATGACCTGGGCCCACTCAGTATTATTCTTGAGCCAACTACACTACGAAATTATATCACAGACTACAAATAAGAACGAGAACATTTCCAGAACCCAATGTAGTTGCCAACTTCTGGGTGGTACCTCAAATGTGGGAAGAAAAGGGGAAGTGCATCATTACTATTTATGTCCAAAGTAGCACAAATAAAAGTGGTGCTACTATCATGCTTAAAGAGCGAGGTAAATTTTTAAGAGACTCGTGTGTATTTTATTTCCCATTTATTTTTTAATTGATTTGAAGTAAAACTTAAAACAAAAATTGATTGAAGTCATTTAGTTAAATTGAAAGCTCGTGCTAAATGCTTTAAAAGACGAACACTCAGGTTCAACCTAAGCTAAGAAAAAAGTTATGAGAAAATCTAGAATCATTAATTTAAAAAGTATAGAAAATCACAAGTTTAAAAGCAATTCTAAAATGCTGAGGGGACATAACTAAAAGGGGGGGAGGGATATTTCCCACTCTAAAAAGATATTTACCTGATTGACTCTTTTGAGAACTGAAAATTATTTTGCTTTTGAAAACTACTTCACAATACACGCAAAGCATACATGTGTTCTTTTGATTGTTACGTACCATGAGCTTTGTTACTCTCTCCTTGCATGATCTAAGTGAATAGATCAGGGCGAGAAGTAATAGAAGTTAAAGATGCAGGTATTGCTTTTGCTAATATGATGATAAAGAAACACTTGATAAGTCTAGGGAATCAATGTTCACTGAACTATGGATGAAAAGGGAGAAACAGGGCAAGAGCCCAGGAAAAACAGAACAGAAGGATGCACATCAACTGGCAAACACACGAATACAGAATATAATAGGAAAAACTCTCAGAGAACTCTCTACTTGTGATGGTAAGAAAAAAGAATACTTAAATTCAGGGTCTGCTAGTCCCTCATTCAACAGTGAATTATGTAACTAATTCTCCTACAACAGGTGATGTCAGTCAAATCTATTTGATTTTTCAAATTCCCCTTCTCCTACATTCCTGCTTTCAACCATCCTAATCTAGCTTCCTCTACTCCGAATACTCATCTAGGTTGCTAATACTAACACATTGTCAAATTTAATGGACATTCCTGACTTTAATGTACTTTACCTCTCAACAGCACTAGATAAACTCTTTTCATCTTCTCTCTTGGCACATTTCTGAACTTTCCTCTGTAGCCTTTGAATTCCTTTTATTTCTACCAAATATTTTTGATCACAAACCTCATCCTTCGCCCTCGTCTATTTTCTCTGTACACAATGTTTATAGGTAAACTAATTCATTCCCTTGGGCTTTCTTTGTTATGTTGATTAATCCCAAATGGTCCTTCTGAGCCCAGACTGCTCTCCTCAAGTTCCACATTCACATAAAAGCCTCTGTAGGAAGACCAAAAATCCAAAACGGAAATTTTGCTTCTTCCAAGTCTTCCTCGTCTTAATAAAGAGCACTGTCATCTACCTAGTAGTTCATGTCAGTCATGGTTTTTGCGTACTGATCATGTCTGTTACAACAGCAGACATGTATCCACTTCAGAACAAATGCCCAATACATTGTTCATTTCTCCATCCAGCTTCCATTCCCCCAACCCTGTGTACCATGGTCTTTTGTCTGTACTTAAATAGCCTCATAACCAGTATTCTCACTTCCAATCTTGCTCTTCTCAGATTTATTCTTCATATACTCATAAAACAATCTTCCTATAGTATATATCTGCTATATATATATAAACACTTCCATGGCTATCATCAACATCTGGAATAAACATAAATTCCTTATCCTGTTTCTTGCTATCTCATCAGCCTGATTTCTTAACTTTCCATCCCATTCTCTGCTTCACTCCAACTCATAATCCCTGTCACATATTCCCAGTTACATTGATTCTTTCAGTACTTGACCATATCAATAAGGAATTTTGATGCTAACCCAAAAGCAGTGCCTCCCCATCAGAATCCAACAGAAAGATGGGCAATCTCCTCCAATGTGATTTACAGCCGTGGGAAGACACACTGGCGGGTCAGTTATGTAGGTTCCAACTCCACAGCTAGTGAGAATCTACGTTAAAATAAATACCTTAGTATTAATCTCCATGAATGAGTATCTCTTGGGCAATGACCTTCAAACCCAGGAATCCTATTTTTATGGGCATTCAGACAGGATCCAAGGGATACCAAAGCAAAGGTAACCTTGAGAGAATGAATTTCCAGAACAACAACTTCACTAAATCTATCTTTCAACACACACATCAAAGAACATTATGGACTTTCTCTTTCCCAACTTCCTGTCCATGAATATATAGTTATATGTTGTTATTATATAGTACTGAGTTAGAAATGACTCATAGCTGACCATCCGGTGGGTTTTTAGAGGCTGTAGACTGCATGAGAGGAGACCAAGCTTCTCTTTCAAAGCTGTTGCTAGATTTGAACCAGGTGCCTTTAGTATATAACTATAGAAAGCCATCTCTTCTCTTATCCTGAATCTAATTCTTGTATAACAAGTTCTGGGGTCCTAAAATATCAAGTTGTATGAAGCTTCATTTTATGAAAGCATTGATCCAAGTATCACTTGAGTATTTTGTACTTTTTTCAAGAGGTGAAAAGTTCACTTTTGTTTCTAGCAGATCAGAAACTCTATCTTCAAGTAGAAAGAACATATACTGGTCATAAGTTAGTATTTTATACTTTCTCAATCGCATAATCAATATTTATAAAATATGTTCAGGGTTTATAAAAATATTTTTAATATTATAAATCTGTATTTCTTTTTCATTTTGCTGTATTTCCTGTTTACTCACATTTCCCAACTAGTTGTCTGCTTATTAATTCTTATTGTTAGCGTCTATGGAGATGCCCTACTATTCGTGGTGATCCTATACAGAATGGAACAAAATTTTGCCATTCTTCCACCATCCCATGGCTGATTTTTGGAAGTCGAGCACCACGCCTCTCTTCCTAGCACACCTTCATTTGGTAGCTCCGCTGAAACCAGTTAACTATCGTAGTGGCATACAAACCTCTATTAAGGGATAGGTGTCAGATACACACAAATATGCTGTTGATGCTGTTGAGAAGACAATGACTCATACAATCAACAGCTCTGAACCTAGCCCTATTCTCGCAGTCTTTGTCATGCTCCAGCCTACTGTGGTCAACTGGCCAGGAACCAATCCAGAGTAGGGGAGACCAACATTCTACAACAGAACCATGACTGCTGGCTATTTGCTATTACCCATCTGTAATATTCAGGTAGATTTAAACAGAAAATTATAGATTCTAATATATATATATCTTAAAATCATTAGTATACTTTTTATAAGCCACTTCTCTACCATCTACTTATTAAGGGCCCTATATCTTCTATTCATTTTACTCTTCTCATTCTCTTTTTTTTAAAATAAGATAATTTTATTATAGTAGAAAAACCATATTCTGTCTTGAAAGTTGAGATATGATAGGAATGACATTTTTCTAAAGAAAAACAGAACAGCCATGACTCAGCACTTTTCATTGCTTACTTGTAACAATTATTTCTTCCAATTTTAGATAGTATAGATTTTTAAATTTAACTTTGTCTTCTCATTCTCTTAATGATCATTCTTAGACTCAAGAATTAAAGGGGGGGAAAAGCAAGTCCTTCCATCTCATTGGAATACACTTCTAATAAAAGTCTTCTTTCCCTAATTAATGATTATAAGAATGTATAATATATTTACAGGGAGCTCTAGAGGCCTAATAATAAGGGGCTGTGCTAGCAATCCAAAAGCACATGGTTCAAATCCGGCTTTGTGCGAGAAAGACTGACAAGCCTCTCCTGTGCAATTTACTGCCTCTGAAAATCTGCCAAGGATCAGATCCAACTCAACAGTACATAGCAACAGTAACAGCAATATATTTATATTATTCTTATAAGTTTTCTACTAATAATTACAAAGGAGCGCTAGTGGTACAACATTTAAGCCTTGATTGCTAATTGGGTGGGTGGAAACCTCCAGTTAATCTTCAAGATGAAGATGTGACATCCTGTTTCCACAAATATTACAGCCTTGGAAACCCAATAAGGTTATTATATTCTGTCTTATAAGGTCAAAACTTACTTAATGGCAAGAGAATGGAAAAGCTGTAACGATAATTCAGAAGAAAATTCCTAGTCTGTAATCTTACAACTATGATAGTAGTTTTTTAAAAATTAACTTAGACCAGTTTTTGTTGCCAGGAAATGAAATAGACTGATTGATAAAAAGGTTTCAAGATAAAAGATTAAATTCTTAGGGGATATATATGGAAATCTTAACTCAAGTACAAAAAGAAAGTATGTATATTTCTGATTGATAAAGAGCTTATTCATATATTTTTTCAAATGGATGATGGCATAGATCAAACTGCTATGGGATTGAAATGTCACTGGCTATATTTGAAAGAATGATGTCATCATTTTATATTAAAATGTCAATATTACAATACTCTGGGTAACCCATCTTTTACAACTGTTGAAGTTATAGTGGAAACATTTTTATTACATCTTCAACTTGTATGAAGGGGCTCAATGTTTGCAAAATTTCTTGTAAGAATAACTACTGAAACTACTGAAAATTTAAGTCCATGACTTTACTTTGACATTTACTAGGTATGGAGAAATTGCTCTCTAGAGTACGTGTATAGATTTCCCTCTCCTACACCACCACTGAAAATTGGTATTTTCTGGCTTTTAAATTTTTGTCAATTTCAACATGAAATGGCATAGTCTCATTTGTCTCTGCCATCTAGTTCTTTTTAAAACTTGCTACCTCACTCTTAATATGCTCCCCATTCTTTTACTTTCAGCTTAAATACCATGCTTCAGAAAAATCTTTCATGTCCATCCTGTTTTAGAGCTTCCCTTTCATCCTCTATCATATCCCATTAAGTTATATCTTTCATTAAACTGTCTGATTTTGATTTTTGATTAATTTTATTTTTTTAATTTTTGACATGTCTTTTCTTTATTATTTTATTATTTTGTGTGTGTGTGTGTGTGTGTGTGTGTGTACCATCAAATCGAATCTGACTGGTACAGAAGGACATGACCCCTCCTTCTCCAACAAAGCATCTGGTGGATTCAAACCGCAAACCTCTAGGATTGCAATGCAGCTTCTTGCCACTAGGCTACCAGAGCTCCCTTAAATTTTTGACATGTCTTTTGACATGTCATGTGAGCTCCATGAGTCAGGGTCTTTGTCCAGGTCACTGTGCAATGCATACAAATTCAATAAAGGCTGGATGAGTGAAAGAATGCTGCAGGGTTGAGGAGTGGAGGAATATCCTCATCTCTTCCTCCTTAAGAAAGCTCTGGTAGTTTAATGGTGAAGAGTTGTGCTGCCAACACAAAGGCACAAGTTCTAACCCACTAAGCTGCTCTGAAGAGAAAGACAGGTAATCTCTTCTGAAAGTGATGGTCCACAACAACTCTTCCTTAGAAAGATTTCCCATAATTCACTGCAGAGCACAGCATCTGGTTAGTGGGCTTTCTCTTGGCCACACTCTTTAACTTCATTCTGAGTGAACTTCTATGTGCACATCCTCACAACGAATTGTCAGACTGTAAGAAAGATAAATAAATGTAAAAAATATATGTGTAAAAATATATATAAAAACGTGTGTGTGTGTGTGTGTGTGTGTGTGTGTGTGTGCGCGCGCGCGCGCAAAGGGCTCCTCACCTCTGTGATATTGGAAACCGCAAGTTTCTAAAACTTGATTACTGGATCATCAAATGCCTATAAATGTCATCTATAAAATAGGCATAAAAGTGAACCTACTTCATAAGATGTTTTGAGGATTGAATAAAATAATGCTGGTAAAGCTTAATTTACTTTCTAAAATTCAGTAGTATTCAATAAATACTATTTTTCTTTTCTTTGTCAACTATAATGAAATTTGAAAAACATCAGTCCAGGCCTACCATATTTAAAAACTATTGTAAATTTCAACAGAAAGGAAATATTTTATCTTAAAAACATCAAGTAATATAAAATCTAGTCCTAAATTGAACAACACATATATTAACATCAGTGAAAGAAACTGGCATATACTTTTGCAAAGAGCAAGAGAAATTATTTCATTGTTACTCTTGCAAATAGTGTAGGTCTAAATAAAGTTGGCTGTAAAATATGGCTCAACTGCTTAATATATACAGCTTAAAAAAATTCTTTCTCCAAAAATACGGATAATTGATCTAATCATTCTAATAGAAACCTTCACTTTCTAGCTGTCTTTTAAGTTTGATGACAAGAATGAAAGAGCCAATCATACTTCTTGTAATTATTTCCTGTCTTCTAAACTCAGAAGATAAAGATCAGGGTAGTCCTTTAGCCAGTATTTAATGCATTTCTTTCCTTAACAATGTTCAGAAAGTTCTTTTTTTCCTAACAAGCATATCATTTAGTTTTAACAATATGTCCTCTATTGTAATTTTTAAGACCACTATCATTAGATTCTAAACTCCTTGATGGAAGTACTACATTTGGCAGTAGCATAATTTTAACCAAACTGTGAACATTTCAGACACCAGACCAACTGTTGATGAAAGAACTGGAAACTTCCTGCTGTGAAACCACACATTTGTGGAACTTCAACCCAATTACCAAATTTCACTGCAATGCAGTAAAAATTGCTAAAATTCATTTTCTCATTGAAAACTTTAATCATATGTCATTTTATTTTGAGATGGCAAGTTGAAGCACAGATTGGCCATAATGTGTAACTTGATATATCAATAGCATAACACATTCTGTTAAAATGAGTTAAAGTCACCGGGGAAAAAGAGATGACACAGAGACTAGTGAAGTTGAAAGAAGCTTCAATTTGATCAATTAACTAAATGCCACAAGTTCAAAGAGCTTTTAGGGGTAAAGGCAGTATCTAAGAAATTACTTACTGGAGTTGTTGTTCTTAAGTGCCCTAGAGTCTGAAACAACTCATAGTTGACCTTCTAACAGGGTTTCAGAGGCAGTAAATCACATGGGAGGAGATTGTCCATCTTTCTCCTATGGAGAAGCTTGTAGATATGAACTATGTACCTTTGGGTTGACATCCCACTATGCCACTATGGCATTCCACTTGCCACTATGCCACCAGGACTCCTATGAAATATTATATAATTAATATAGCTAAATTATACATAACATAAAAATGTTTAAATGTCAAATGTTGTGTTATATATATTTTTACCACAGTAAGATGACTGTCAACTGAAAACCTTTTACAAATTAGATGCACAAAGTACTAATAACAGCTTTAATTTTTAGCAGTTAAGACATTTGCACCTGAGTCTAAAATGGAGCAGGCAGTAAAATATAGAGGAAGAAATGGATTATAAATTAGATTACATTAATTTGCCTGGGAAACATTTTAGTCCCTTTCATGTGCCTGGTGCAATCAATGCCCAGTGCCAGACAGGAAGGTGACTAAACAGTCATGGACCTCTTTTGGTGGGATTATGGTCTAGTGGGGAAGTTGGGTACAACAAGAAAACCAACAGTGGAACATATTACAAGGAAGAGACAGCACACACTGTGAGTAAATGGGAAGGATGGTGGTGATAAAGCGGAAAGACACTTGCAGAATATTCAGAGAAGGCTTCATTCGCTGAGAATGTATGATTTCAACATCTAGACATGGCAGAAATGTGGAGACAGTGTGACAAATAATGGAAACAGTGCTACTGATACTACAGCTGGGAGCTGGATAGGTCCATCACCTGACTCCCACTGATGAAACCGCAATGGCAATGCTGTCATTCTGTTCTCATATATATGTTGTGGGATCCAATGACAACTGAGATGGAAAATAGTACAAACTGTGAAGCATCAGCTGAATTAATAGTTCTTTTCATTGAATTATAATTGAGGGGTTTTCCCAAACGTAACACCAGGACAGTCCCTAGAAACCAGAATGATTGGTAGCCCTAAGCTGCATCATATTAAAGCAATTATGCTACTAAAATATATTCTTAAAGTAAAAAGCCTTTTGGGTAAACTTATGTGACTAAATTTCATAAGTAAATGCGATTATATTTGAAACCTGTTTTTGTTATGGGTTGTGGAGTCAGAACCAACCCATTTTTAAAGACAGCGTATCAAATGAGAGGAGACTGTCCATCCTTCTATGGAGAAGCTACTGGATTAGAACTGACTGTCTTTGGATTGGTGGCAAAATTCCTTATTACTAAGTCACCAGAGCTCCTTATTTGAAAATTGGGATCAGTTATTATTAAAATGTACTTGTTTTAATAATCTAATCGAAGGGAGGGTTTGACCAGGTAGTCGGGTGTGCAAGGAATGGAGAAGCAGCAGGGAAAGGGTAGAAACAATTCACAAGTGCTTGGGGTGGGTGGGCAGTGCATGTTATTTATGTACAGGCAACTCAACCAATAACATTCTATGACAGGTTTGGAAGCAGGAGTGGCATCCATTCCTAAACAACATGCCTCTGGAAACTCTGTGAACTTTGATAAATGTCGATAGTTGTAGAGGGGCTTTAGGCCTTTTGTTCATAGGGTCGCTATGAGTGCGCTTGACTCGAAAGACAATCAACAACGTCATCAACAACAACAACTATGTATCAGGTTTTAAAATCTAGCTCAAGTCCTGGAAGATAGGGGAACTTCTCTGCACCTCTCTGGAAGCACCTGACTCCAGCACAAGGAGGAGAGATGAAATATCAGGACAAGGAGGGGCCTGGACACGATGGGGGATTGGCCAAGCCTAGGAAGACATTGTAAGACAAGAAGGAGAGGTCACGAGCGGTAGTGCACCAGGAGGCCCGGGATGCCATCATTACTGAGGAGCACAGAGACAGGTAGTAGAGAAAAGTGACTGGAGGCCTGAGCCATCACACCAGGAGCCATCATATCAGGAGTTAGTTCAGGCCTCACTTAACTGTCACTGGAGTTGGGAGGTAGAGAAGGAGGAAGTTGAGGGCACAGGATCACCCAGTTCATCTTATAGTGAAATGTCTTTCATGTGCTCTTCTGAAAATGCTTGTTTGTTAGATATTGTACTAAAGTTGAGCTTCCAAATTAAGAAAAACTAGGAAGAAGGATTGGCTACTCCCTTCCAAATTAACAGACCTTTGAAAACCCTACAAACAGGAAGGCACACTTAAGACTAGTAGATAGAGTACTGTAGGCTGAGCCTTCATAGTGAAAAACACAAGTGAAGGGGAACAGTCATGAGCAGCCACTAATAACTGGAATGTAGAATGTAATAGGTATGAAGGTAGGAAAAGGACCACTGTTAAAAAAATAGAATGCATAAATATGGATATAACAGGCATTGGTGAGCTGATATGGATTGGCATACACCATTTTGAATTAGACAATCATATGGCTAGGAATGAAAAAGTGAGGAAAAATGGGGTCTCATTCATAGTAAAAAAAAAGCCACTTCTAGATCCATCCTGAAATACAGCATTGTGAGTGACAGGTTAAGACCCATACACATACAAGAAAGACCTGTTAATACATCATCAGTCAATATGTGTACCAACAACTAGGGCCAGAGAGGAGGAAATAGATTTCTAATAGTTTTAGATTCATTAATAATAACTGGTGATTAGAATGCAAAAGTTGAAAACAAGGAAGAAGGACCTGTAGTTAGAAAATAGCAACTTGGTGATAGGAATGAGGCTGGAGATAGAATAATAGAATTTTATACAATCAGCGATTTAGTCATTACAAAAATCTTTCATCAGCTGTGAAAACTAGGCTGACTGTGAAACAGGCCATCAACTACTTATGTGCAAGTTCAAACTGAAGCTAAAGAAAATGAAAACAAATTCACAAGAACCAAACCAAAATATGGCCCTGAGTCTGTCCTATATAAATTTAAAAACTTTTTCAAGGACAGGTTTAAGGCCTTGAACACTAATGAATGAAGACCAGATAAGCTGTAGGACAATATAAAAAAATCACCCATAGGGACTGGAGAGCATTATTTAAGTCAGTCCCATGTGGACAAATATTGTATAAGACCATTATTGTAGAAATTGAAGATAACGAGGTAAACATGTATGAGGATCCAAGAGGGGGAGGGTAGGGGCAGAGGGGTGAGGATGGGCAGGGTGGTAATCATAGGGTCACACAATCTGATGGGTAGATAGAGGGATGGGTAAAGGAAATGGGAAAGATTTGGTGTAAAAAACCAATGTATATGAACTTTGTAAGTAAATCGGTATAAAACTGATTTTTTTTTAAAAATTAAGAATGAAAAATGTCATTACTAAGAGGAAGAGGAAAGAGTATGATGGAAGTCAAAAGAGATTCTAGATATTGCACTAGAGCACCAAGAAGCCAAAGCAAAAGGAAAAAATGGGCAAGTTAAGGGTCTGAACAGAAAATTTCAAAGGGCAGCTCAAAAAGACAAAGCAAAAGACTATAATGAAATGTGCAAAAAGCTGGAGTTTAGAAAATGTAAAGAGTCAAACTGGCTCAGCATTTCTTAAGCTGAAGAAATGGAAAAACACATTAACATCTCAAGTTGCAATACTTAAAGATGCTATAGGCAGAATTTTGAATGATCTAGAATGCATCAAAAGAAGATGGCGGGGGGGGGGGAGGGGTCACTATACCAAAAAGAATTGGCTGACAGAGAAGAAGTTCACGAAACAGCTTATGACCAAAGAGGCAATGGTGATGGAAGAGAAAGTTCAAGCTGCTTCGAAGGAACTGGCAAAAAACAAAGCTCCAAGAATTGATGAAATACCAATTGACATTTTTCAATAAACAGATGCAGCCATGGATATGCTTACCAGGTTGTGCCAAGAAATCTGGAGGACAGCTATTTTGCCACTGACTGCAAGAGTATTATACTTATTCCCATTCCCAAAAAGGTAGTCCACCCAAAGTGTGGAAATTCTTGAATGGTATCACTCATATCACATGCAAGCAAAATCTTGCGAATGATTATCCAAAAAGCTACTGAAAGTACATTGACAGAGAACTGCCAGAAATACAGCTGGGTTTTGAAGAGGCTGTGGTACTAAATATATTGCCAATGTCGGATGAATCTTGACTGAAAGCAGAGAATACCAGAAGAAGTCTGTTATTTATTGACAATGCAAAGGCATTTGACAGTGTGGATCAAACCAAATTGTGGCTAACATTGAGAATGGAAATCCCAGAACACTTGATTGTGCTCTTGAGAAACCTTGTTATGAGACCAGGAAGCAGTTATCAGAACAGAGTAAGGAAACAATGCATGGTTCAAAATCAAGAAAGAGTGCATCTGGGATATGTCCTTTCTCCATACCTTTTCAATTTATATACAAGACAGATCCATTCTGGAGACTGGAATCTATGAAGAAGAATGTGACATGAGGATTGGAGGAAAACTCATTAACAACCTGCATTAGGCAGATGACACAACCTTGCTCACCAAAACTGAGGAGGACTTGAAGTGTTAGTTGCAAAAATCCAAGGACTCACTACAACAAGATAAAGGTAAACCAATCCAATTGAAAAATGGGCACAGGATATGAACAGACACTTCACCAAAGAAGACATTCAGATTGCTAACAAGCACTTGAAGAAATGTTCAAAATCCCTAGCTCTAAGAGAGATGCAAATCAAAACAACTATGAGATATCATCTCACCCCAGTAGGAATAGTAAAATTTAACAGAACAGCAAGCAACAAATGCTGGCGAGGTTGTGGAGAAACTGGAACCGTTTTTCACTGTTGGTAGAAGTGTAAAATGGTGCAACCACTGTGGAAGGCAGTGTGGCACTTTCTCAAAAAATTGCAAACAGAGTTACCATTTGACCCAGCAATTTCACTACTGGGAATATACCCCAAAGAGACTATAACTGCCATCCAAGCAGATATATGCACACCCATGTTTATCATGGCTTTGTTCAAAATAGCAAGGAGCTAGAAACAACCTATGTGTCCAATTGATAGAGGAGCTGTGGTATATTCACACAATGGAATACTACACTGCATTGAAAAACAAGGAATTCATGCAATATTATTCAAAGTGGGTGACCCTGGAAAACATTATGGTAAGTGAAATATCTCAGTCACATAGGGACAAAATACTGCATAGTGCCACTGTTGTAAAACAGGGCTGATATCAGGGTTGGGGTGAGATTGAGAAAGATGGGATAAATAATGAATACTGCATTGAAACAGATGAGGAAGAAAACTGTTTAAAAGGGATATGTGATTAGGTATTATTGTCATGACAGGAGTCTAGAACGAAGGCTGCATAGTGGAGTGGACATGGTAGGAGGGATTGTAAAACAATGAAAGAATTTTTCTTTTACTTTTCAAAGAGAAGAATGTACTGGGGGAGGAGGGGTGGACAGGGAGAAAAATGCAACAGTGAATGAATGGAAATCCAAAGATTCTGTAAATTTTCATTAAAATTAATAATAATTTAAAAATTTGAAAAAAAAAGTCCAAGGACTGCAATCTTCAATACAGACTGCATCTCAAAAAAGATTCTTGGCCAACTGGCAGTATCATGATAGCTTAAGAAGAGATTGAGGTTGTTAACAATTTCACCTTACTCATTTTCACAATCAACACTCTTGACACTGGCAGTCAGGAAATCAAAAGATGAGTTTCTCTGGGAAGTCTGCTGTTAGGGATCCCTTCTCAGTTACTTGCTGTATATCTGAGAGCTGTAAGAATGACAGAAGAAGAATTGCTGCCTTTGAGTCATGGTGCTAGAGAAGAGTATTGGACATACATACCATGGGCTGTCAAGAGAACAAACAAGTTTATCCTTGAGAGGGTGAAACTTGGTTGCTCTTTGGAGGCAAGAATTGTGAATCTCTGTCTCACATACTCTGGTCATGCTGCCAGGAGAGACTCGTCCTTGGAGAAGGACCTCTTGCTTGGAAGGGTGGAGGGACAGTGCAGGAGAGAAAAACACTGGATGAGATGGAGTGACACAGTGACTGTGGCAACAGAGCAAGGGTACCAGAGACAGTGAGACTGGCTCAGGATAGGGCAGGGTTCATAAGATTTATATGAGCTATAGTTGACTTGACAGCACAACATATATAACCAACAAAGTAAAACAACAGATTATAAAAAATTTATTACAATCTAAAAAGCCAATTAAAAATTTTTTGTTTATGTAATACACACACTATCTCTTTCAGGTGAACTTTTCAACAATATTGTTTATTTTATAAGTATTGTATTTATAATGGAATTATTTCCAGCTATGAATGTTGCATGGACTTTTTCCATCTCCACATTAATAATCAAGAACATTTACTTCTCTATTAAAAATTGAGATATTTTTATGCTAGATTTGACCTTTAACTTTAATGACAGAAGAGTTCTAGGCAGTTTAGAGAGAAGGCTAAAAAGATTTTCAAGATAAGAACAAACTTCTGACTTTTTCTTTGAACTCTCACAAAATGAGTAATATGAGAAGCCATGGGATATTATGTAAGATATAAATGCTTTACTTATGTGACACTTAATCTGCACAACCCTGGAGATGGGAGTAATATTGTTGTTGCCAATTTATAAAAAAAGATAAGTGAGCCACAAAGACAAATACACGCTCCAAGGTCACAGTTTGTATACTACAGAACACTGCTTTATGAACAAGTAACTTGTAAACTGCTCTTAAGAACTGAAGACTAGAGTCTTTTTTCTACACACAAGGAATTCTTTATCCCTATTATATCCTAGTCTCGCATTGCTAACACAAAGAGAATTAAAGCTTATCAAGAGAACAGAACTAGTTTCCAGTAATATACAAAGGAAATACATACACTAGATATCTTCTTCCTAGTTACACGCTAACATGACTGCTGCAAGCAACACATAAAGATCTGAAAGTTGCCGGATGCTGTCACGTCAGCTGCAACTCAGTGGCCCAATGTATGACAAAACCAAACACGATTTCGTTCTGCACCATCCTAACAACTGCTGCTTTGCTTTAGTCCTTTATTGCGGTCACCGTGTCAATCAATTCATCTCACTGATGCATCAAAACGATGTATTATGATTAAATACTTGCTTTTATTGCTCCTCATTTTGAGTCATGCCACAACAGCAAATGAAAGTTCTTTATTGGCTGAACATTTTATTCCATAAATCTCATTAAGGTAAACTCTACTTCGAAGAGGCAGCTGTTCCCTAGTAGTATCCTGAATACCTTCTAACCTGAAGGGTGTATCTTCTGACACTATCACGCAGTGTTCCTCTGCTGCTCATAAGGTTTCATTGGCTAATGACTTTAGAAGTGGATGTCCAATCCTGCTACCTCTGGCTGAGTAATGTGGAATTATTGGCCCTCTAGCGAGTTTTCAGAGGCAGCAAATTGTACAGGAGGAGACTGCCCATCTTTCTCCCATGGAAGAACAAGTGGATTGGAACCACGGTTGGACTGGCAGCCCAGTTCCCTTCCACTAAGCCACGTTAGGTCCTATCTGGAAGTTATTTCATTTTACTGGTCTTTCAGAAATATTGGGGGAAATGAAATACATTAATAAAATTAACTTCATTAATATATTTTCTTTCATATAATAAAACTGATCATTTGGTCAGTTCAGCAATAATTAATTAAAATTATTTCTGAGGTATTTTTATATTAAATCTTCAAAATTCTGTGTGCATTTATACTTACAGCACACTTAAATTTATACAGGCACATTTCATGTACCGTATTTTCATGCAGAACATTCCCAAATAGTTGTATTCTATTTTGGAATGTTCCGCATGAAAATAGGATTGTTATGAATCACAAGAGACTTGACAGCATATAACAACAAAGAGAGAAAACTGTGTCCAGTAAGTAGTTGTTTGGCTGCCCAGGAGAAGGAGTTGGAAGCAACCCCTGACTACTTAGCTTCTGATACCTACAGATGACTAGATCAGCCAATGTTGGAATGCAGCTCCTTCCAGCTTTAGAGCTACCTTGAAAGTAAATGATGAATAGTGTTATTGTTTAGATTTTTTTCCAAATTCTACTCGGAATCATCTTTGTTAATACATGAATATTAACCTTTTGTACAGACCTTTGAGAATCCAGTAAAAGATCTTGATTCTTAGCTCAGAATAATGCTATTACAGTTGTCATTGTCAACAATAATAACAAAAATAATGGCAGCTACCATTTCAAAGAAAAGGTGATCTGACAGAGTGTGGAAATTATCCAACAGTATCATTGATATCACATGCAAGCAAGATTCTGCTGAAGATTATCCAAAAATGGCTGGAACAGCACATCAACAGAAAACTGCCTGAAGTGCAGACTGGATTTAGAAGAGGCCATGGCACTGGGGATATTACAGCTAATGTCAGATGGATCTTGGCTGAAAGCAGAGAACCAGAGGAATGTCTACCTGTGTTTCATTGACTATGCAAAGGTGTTTGGCTGTGTGGATCACAACAAACTGTGGCTGACTCTGAGAATAATGAGAATCCCAGAAACTTAATTGTACTTATGCAAAACATACTTGGACTAAGAGGCAGTTGTCAGAACAGAGCAAGGAAACACTGCATGGTTCAAAACTGGGAAGGGTGTGTGCCGAGGATGTGTCCTATCTCCATATCTTTTCAAACTATATGTGGAACAGATTATACAGGAGGCTGGACTCTATGAGAAGTGTGGCATCAAAATTGGAGGTAGATTCATTAACAATCTGCAGTATGCAGATGACACAAATTTGCTTGCTGAAACTGAGGAGGACCTGAAGCACTTGCTGCAGAAGGACAAGGACAGCAGCCTTCAATATGGATTGAAGCTCAAAATCAAGAAAACAAAGATTTTCACTACTGGGCAGATTAGCAGCATCATTATGGATGATAAAGAGATTGTTATTGTTGGCAGCTTCGGTTCGCTTGGCTCTACAGCCAACACTCTTGGTACCAGCAGCCAAGAAATTAAAAGACAAATTGCAATGGGAAAGTCTGCTGTCAGAGATCTCTCCAAACTACTGAAGAGCAACGATGTCAGTCTGGAGACTAAGGTGTGTCTGATCCAGGCCATGGTCTTTGCAATTTCTTGCTATGTGTCAAAGAGCTGGACAATGACTAGGGATGATAGGAGAGTTGATGCCTTTGAGCTTTGGTCCTGGAGAAGAGTACTGAATATATCATAGACTGTTAGGAGAACAAACAGGTTCATCCTGAAGAGGGTGAAACCATGCTATTTCTTGGAGGAAAGGATTCTGAAGCTCTATTTGACATACTTTGGACATGCTGCAAGGTGGGACCAGTCCTCAGAAAGGGACGTCATGCTTGGGAGGGCAGAAGGGCAGTGCAGGAGAGGAAGACCCTCAATGAGATGGATTGCTCAGTCATGGGGTAATGGAGATAGGTTTGTTGGAGACAATAAGATTGGCAAGGGACAGAACAGGGTTTAGGACTATTGTACACAGGGTCACTATGTCTCAGGTGACTCGACAAAACATAACCACAATCACCACCACCAATTACTGAGTGCACAGACTATATGTCATGGCTTGTACTAAATGCCCTTCAAGTTTTCCCTGATTATCTATCTAAACTATTCCTCCTTCCTCTCATATTCTCTCAGCTCTCATACTTGTCTCCACCACTTCTCCTGTAAGCAGTCTTGACAATGTCAATGTTTATGTTGACTTGTGGATCTTAACTGGAAAGGTCTTAAAAAACACATTTCCCAGGACTTATATACAAAGATTTTGGGTTAAGAGGTCTAGAGTGGAGCCTGGGCATCAATAATTTCTGAAACCTCCAGTTTCTTCTAATATGCAGTCAAGAGTTACAACACTCGTACGCACAACCTGAATCAA
Organism: Elephantulus edwardii; assembly: GCF_000299155.1. Classification (NCBI taxonomy): domain Eukaryota; kingdom Metazoa; phylum Chordata; class Mammalia; order Macroscelidea; family Macroscelididae; genus Elephantulus; species Elephantulus edwardii. The sequence goes on along the minus strand of NW_006399757.1, from coordinate 4,407,419 downwards.
CATTTCATCCTCTCAGTTCCATATCCTTATCACTTACAGCAATTCTTTACTATCACAACAGTTCTATACACTCATGATCATCTTAGACCTTGAAATTCACCTATACTAACTCCAGGAACTTGATTTCATGATCACAAACTCAGACTATCAACTACAAACAATCTACTTCATATACTCTAGAAGTAGCACACCAGCAATTCTGTGATATCTCCAATTTTGTTGTTGCCCATCCTGTGTCTTCACTTCCTTCTTGATATCCAGCATGGATTCCATGTTTCATCATTATAATTACTTCACTACATACACCTTCAATTCCATTCTTCCCTTTGTTTCTATCTTGTTTTCTTCTAGTAGAACTTCAACTTCAGTTAAAACCAATTTTCTGCCAACTCCAAACCTGCATGTTCTTCAGCAGCTGACTGTGGGTTGGAGGGAAGTACACATCATTCTCACTAGTTTCACCTTACACGCATGACCACAAATCTCTAGAGATCTACCTTCTACCACCCTACTTGCAACAGGGGGAACAATGGTGGCTTAGGGGTAAAGAGTTGCATTTTCAACCCAAAGGTATGTGGTTTGAATCCACGAGCTTCTCTGTAAGAGAGAGATGAGTAATCTAATGTACTGCCTCTGAAAACCTACCGGAAGGTCAGGGATGTGTCAGTTGGAACTCAATGGTACTTAACAAAAAATTGCAACAGTACGATATACTACTCATCATCCTAACGCCGTTACATTTCATGAATTGTTACTGATTTTGAGGCCAAACTACTATATCTTAAGAAGTTCTAGGTGCTGTAACTTCTTTTTTCTTTTTAAATTAAGATTCTTCCACTCTCTGCTGTATCATTTTTGCTAAATTTTCCTTGAAAGTTAAACACTTAATTATTCTTTTAGGAAGCTCTGATAGCTCAGTGGTAAGAAGATGCACTGATAATCCAAAGGCACACAGTTCGAATCCACAAGCTGCTCTGTGGGAGAAAGATGAGTTCTGCCGACTGAAAACCCACTGGAAGGTAAATTTGTGAGTCAGGACTGACTCATCAGCACATAAAAACAACAACTCTTTTGTGACTCTAAGCTTACAAGCCTCTAAAAAATGACACTAATATAAAGTAAAAACTGAAAGGAATACAAAGATACAAGGAAAAATCTTATCAACAGAGTTGAAGATCTGAAATGAACCTCCAACACTAATTCACTGTGGGCTCCTTCTTAAAGGTGGTCAGGGAAGGCCCGTTTGAGAAGGTGGTGTGGGGAAAAGTGCATGAAAGAAATCAGAGCAGTATATTTGAGACTAGAGCAGCCAGTACAAAGGCTCTGAGACAGGGGTATGAACAAACTGCAGGAGGTCAGCAAGGCAGTGAGGGGAGAGATCAGACAGTGAGTGGCTGGGAAAAATGTAGAGGGTCTTAAGGTTATTACCAAAGAATATGCTTTTGCTTTAAGTAAGATTCAGAGCTAGTAGATATTTTTGAATGGAAGAATAACAATTTTTTTTAATCACTCAATTATTTGCATGGTTAAGAAGAGCAAGTTACTGAAATAACCAGGGAAATGATAATAGTGGCTCACACCTAGTTGGCAATAAGGCAAGAAGTATTGCAGTTTAGATATATCTGAAAGTACAGACAACAGGATTTTCTGGGCGATCGTATGTATGCATGAGAGAGAAAGGAGAGACAGCATAACACCAAATATTTGGCTTAGTCAACTAGAAAGATAAAGGTTTTTTATTCCCAATTTTACAGAATAGAGTTACTGTTGTTGTTACTACTGGAGAATGGAGTTGTCGTTGTTACTACTAAGTGCCACTGACTCATAGCAACTTCATGTTAGAGACAGAATGCTCAGCAGTTTCCTGAGTGTAATTTTTTTTTTCTGATTGTCATTTTTACAAAAGCAGATAATCAGGGCAGATAATTAATGGACGTATTAGGATGGTTAGTTTGAACTGCTAACCTCTCAGCAGCTGAACGGTTAGCCATTGTACTACTAGAGATCCTTTTACAGGAAGGTAATTAGATACAAATTTCAAAGTTCTTTCCATAATTATGGAAACACCTCACTATCACTGAGAATTGGCAACTGAAATTACATGCATAGGGCATTTTCCATAAGGATTAACATCTTTATATAGATTTTTTTTAAAATGGTTCAGAAGAGATTTTAAAAAAAACAAACCAACAACTGGTCATATCTTCCTGAATTATAAGATTTATCATTAAATGACAAGGTATGGATTGAAAATGTAAAACGACTGGGAAGGGAACAGAAAAATCTATATACAGGGCATACAGAGTTATCTAGAGAAGTAGGGAAATTTGGGTAGATCTCCACCTTCTTGTTACTGATGAATAATTAATTGGACATGGAACCTCCTTGAAAATCACTGCTTGACACAATGAGACTAAGAACAGACTTGCCAAAAACTAGATCTAAGAATTATTTATTTAGCTGCGCCTTCTCCAGTTCAAGTGTTTCAGACAGATAATAGAAAAAGTAACCATAAGTGTTCTAGCTGCAATTCGGTGACATTTTGTATTTGGTTTTGTACACTTACATAGGTTTCCCATTATATCTCCACCCAGAAATGCTAATAGGTTCCAAAAAGTACATTTGTTTAATCTCTTTCAGCTTTCTGTTTATAGTCTCTAGTTTGCATGTTAATAGAACGCGCAGCCTAATACAAGTCGATTTGTAGCTGAAATAATTTTTTCTGTCACTCTTTCTAAAATGAGTGGATAACCACAATCACTGAATAAACACAATCAAATTTCATTTTATTGTGCTGGCACCTTTGTGGAAATGTGCTGCAGTACTGTCATTTGAGAAGCTTAGCTATTTCAAGTTTTCCTTCCTCTTGATGTTGTTGTTGGTATGTGCTGTCAAATTGCCTGCGACTCATAGCAACCCAATATACAACAATCCTAAACCCTGCTCTGTCTTGTCCCAATCGCACTGTCTCCGACATACCCACCCCAATTACCCCAGTAGAGGATCTTCCCCTCTTGCGCTGTCCCTCACCCTCCCAAGCATGATGTCCCTCTCCAAGGACCCGTCCCTCCTTGCAACATGTCCAAAGTATGTCAGACGAAGCCTCAAAATCCTTGCCTCCAAGGAGCAGCCTGGTTTACCCTCTAGGATGAACCTGTACTTTTCCTCTGAAAATCCACCAGAGGGTCAACTATGAGGTGGTTCTGACTCCACAGCAAAGAAAGAGGGAGATAGTAAGAGTCTGGAGACAACTTTAGTTCTGATTTCCACATCTCAGCTGTTATCACTTCTCCAGCAGTGTGTCCCCACTGCATTTCCTGTGCCATGCTGAGCCTGCCTTTACAGTCTCACTTTAAGAATGTTGCTCTCTCTAGCGCCTTCCTCTTGACAGCTGAATTAAGCATAAATTTTTCAGCATCCTCCACAATGTGTCTCCAAGAAGCCTTTCTTTTTTTTATTATTGAGATTTTAATGAAAGTTTATAGAGAACTTGGATTTCCATTCATTCCTTGTTGCACATTCCCCCCCGCCCCCAGCTCACTTTTTCTTTGGGAAAAAAAAAATCTTTCACTGTAGTACAGTATCCACCCACATCCCCTGGTCCACTTTACTATGCAGCTCTTACGCTGGACTCTTGTCATGCTAATAACACCTAATCATATATTCCTTTTATTCTAATTGTACATCCTCGATTAAAACAAGCTTGGAAGGAGGAGTGGCATACACTTCTGAAATAGCTTGCCTCTGGAAACTCTATAAACTTGGAGAAAAGATGAAAGTAATACAAGTGTTCAGGCACAGGGTCGCTATGAGTCGTCTATGACTTGACAATACTTAACAACCACAACCACCACCACCACTTCCTTTAAGGAGCTCAGGTGGCTAAGTGGTAAGAAAGTTCACTGAAATCCCAAAGGCACAGAGATCAAATCCACCAGCTGCTCCGTGGTAGGAGGATGGGCCATCCCTCCCATGTGATTAGCTCTTTGAAAACCCACTGGAGGGTCAGCTATGAGTGAATTCAACCTCAGTAGTACACAACAACACTACAGGCAACAGATAAGGGAATCTTTCTTGACCATCGGCAGCTTATTCCATCCTGTGCAATCGAATCAGAATTGACTCATAGGTGACCCTCCAGCTGGTTTGGAAATCTCACAAGAGAAGCTTGCCAATCCTTCAGGTGGAGTAATTATCAGTGAAGTGAGGAGATCTGTTAGATAGATTTGTTGCTGGTAGGTTCTGTCAAGTTAGTATGACTCATAGCAACCCTATAAACAACAGACTTGAATCCTGTCCTGTCCTGTGCCAACCACGCCATTTCTAATACACTTGAGCCCACTGCCACAGTCACCGTCTTAAACCCATTTCATTGGAGGTCTTCCCTCCTTTACTAACCCTTCACTTTCTAAGCATGATATCCCTTTCCAAGGAATAGCGTCTCCTAGAAACATGTTTTAAGTATGAGAGACGAAGCTTCACCATCTTTGCCTCCAAGGAGCACTCTGGTTGCATCTTTTCAAAGAAATACCTGTTTGTTCTTTTAGCAATTTATGGGATGTTTAGTACTTCAACACCACAGCTCAAAAGCATCAATTATTCTCCTGTTATCCTAATTCACTGTCCAGCTCTGAGATGCATAGCAAATGACTAAGAAGATCATGGCCTGAATATGGTGTACTTTAGTCTTCAAATTGACATTGCTGTTCTTAAGTATTTTTGAGACATCCCAGAGAGCAGATCTGCACAATGTCATACGTCTCCTGTTCTTCTGACTGCTGGTCCTAAGGGCATTAATTTTGGATCCAACTAAGAAAGATGTAATTGTTGACAGTTTCAATCCTTTTTCCATCTATCATAATGTTGCCTATTGTCCCAGTAGTGAGGATTCCCCCCACTTAAGATGTAATTCATACTGAAGACAGTAGTCTTTGATCTTCTGCAGCAAAAGAGTAGAGGTCTCAAAAGAGGCTGTTTTCAAACTTACCATTAAAAGCTATGAGCTTTCCTCTTTTCCCCTTAATAATAGGTTATCAGTGGAGTCAAATGTATACAGAGTGCCCTCCCAATCTTGACAACATTTTTCTAGTATTAAGGAAGTTTCATTACAGTGACTAAAAGTCCCCTCTATAAATAGTTACCAAGTAATACCTCGGAACAGAAGAGCAGTACAGATATACTCCCTAATCATTACTGAGTAAGGAGAATTTGAGAGGTTATGTTTGAATTTGAGACAGAAAGGAAATAAGACTTTGTATGAGAGAAAATGAAGTCACAAAATAAAATGCTATTTCACAAAATGCAGTCTGTGGAAAATCTTTGAGCTGAATGTCAAGATTAAGAAAAATCAATAAAACCTTTGAAACAAGAACCACGTGAAAGGCTCTTTTAGGCTTGATGGTAAAATACAATACTATAGCTTCAAGAAAGTAAAATCATTCTTGAGTAACCACAAAAGCCATCCTTCAATATCCAGGAGCCTCAGAGGCCCTGAAATGTGCTTACAACAAATTGCTTATTACTCAGATTGGGACAGTCAAGATTCAAAGGGGCAACGTTTTCAAAAGGACTTTTACCAAGGCTGTAATTAGTTATTCTGGCAAAAACTGCATACACATCTAATTGCACACACAATTGGCTAATTGTATCTTCAAAATAAAGGGTAAAGGGTTAATTGTATTCACATCTGGCCACAAAGAGAGAGGTTGTTCTTTGAAAATATAACATTACACTTAAAAGAAAATTTGCATTAAACAACCACCCCTATTACTACTTATAATTATGATAATACTGCATGCTTACAAATTAATACCTTTCATGTGATCCTGAAAACACTTTACAAACATTAATTAATCTCCCAGTGCTCTTATGAGGTATGAAAGGCTATTATCCAACGGTGCCAATGAGAAAACAGACCAAAGTTAGGTAATTGTCAAAAAGCTACAAAGAGAATCAGAAGCTCCCAGACCCTGGCACTGAACATTGGCCCTGGTCACCAGCAAAGTTCAATGAGAGGCCTGGTGAGAATGAACGGAAGAACAATACATCAAAAATGGAGCTAACAAGTAGAATATTTTTATTCTTGGTCCTGAGTTCATTATCAAATATTTCATATCACCAAAAAGCACACAGAATTATAGGATGCATATTCAAGAAACAGTTATTTCAGTCTATGTAAGAAGAGTCATTTTTTTCCTTGTAAGAGATACTTAAGATTATCTCCTGAAATTTTCATTTAGCTGTAGCAGCTATAAGGTGAGCATATATGTCACATATAAAAACAAGGCGAAGGACTGGGGGGAAAAAAGTTAAATATCCTAAATTTTAACTGGTACACATTTCAATCAAATTACTAATCAAGAGCATCAATTATATAAGTCTAATTAAGAAAAGCTAATGTGACAATTTTCCATATAAATACACATATAAATGATTAATATTTAGTATATTTTATTTATTGTCTCTGAAAACCCACTGGAGGGTCAGCTATGGGTTGCTTCCAACTGTTGTTATGTTGTTATGTGCCGTCAAGTCGCTTGCGACTCATAGCGACCCTATATGCACAACAGCCCTAAACTCTGCTCTGTCTTGTGCCAGTCGCACTGTCTCTGACACTCCCATCCCGATAACCCCAGTCACCAAATCAATCCACCTCATACAGGGCTTTCCCCTCCTATGCTGTCCCTCCACCCTCATCAGCATGATGTCCTTCTCCAAGGACCTGTCTCTTCTTACATAATATCCAAAGTATGTTAAACGGAGCCTCAGATCCTTGCCTCCAAAGAGCCACCCGGTTTAACCCTTTCCAGGATGAAACTGTTTGTTTTCCTAGCAGTCCATGGTACTCTCAACACTCTTCTCCAGCACCACAGCTCAAAGGCATCAATTCTTCTTCTGTCCTCCTTGGTCATTGTCCAACTCTCTGATGCATAACAAGTGATCGCGAAGACCCTGGCCTGTATCAGACACACCTTAGTCACCAGAGAGACACCACTGCTCTTCTGTACTTTGGAGAGGTCCCTAACATCAGACTTTCCCATGGCAATGCACCTTTTAATTTCCTGGCTACTGGTGCCAAGCAAACTAAAGCCGTGAACAATCTCAATCTCTTCACCATCCATCCTGATGCTGCCAATTGGCCCAGTGGTGAGAATCTTTGTCTTCCTGACATTGAGCTTCAATCCATATTGGAGGCTACAGTCCGTGACCCTCTGCAGCAGATGCTTCAGGTCCTCCTCAGTTTCAGCAAGCAGGGTTGTGCCGAAGATTGTTGATAGATCTTCCACCAATCTTGACCCCACATTTCTCCTCATAGAGCCCAGCCTCCTGGATGATCTGTTCTACAAACAGGTTGAAAAGGTATGGAGATAGGATACATCCCTTCCCAATTTTGACCATGCAGTGTTCCCATGCTCTGTTCTGACGACTGCCTCCTGGACCAAGTATAGGTTTTGCATTAGAACTATCAAGTGTTCTGGAATTCCCATTCTTCTCAGAGTCAGCCACAGTTTGTTATGATCCATACAGTCAAATGCCTTTGCATAGTCAATGAAACACAGATAGACATTCCTCTGGTATTCCCTGCTTTCAGCTAAGATCCATTTAACATCAGCTACAATATCCCTAGTACCACTACCCCTTCTAAACCCAGCATGGACTTCTTTCAGTTCTCTGCTGATGTGCTGTTCCAGTCGTTTTTGGATAATCTTCAGTAGAATCTTGCTTGTATGTGAAATCAATGAGATTGTTCTATAGTTTCCACACTCTGTTGGGTCACCTTTCTTTGGTATGGGCACAAATATAGATCTCTTCCAGTCAGTTGGACAAGTGGCTGTTCTCCAGATTTCTTGGCATAACTTGGTGAGTACGTCCAAGGCAGCATCTGTTAGCTGAAATATGTCAATTAGTATACCATCTATTCCAGGGGCCTTATTTTTTGTTATTTCCTTCAAAGCAGCTTGAACTTCTTCTTTCATCACCATAGGCTCTTGCTTATATGTTATTTCATGAAATTCTTTTGTGTCTGCCAATTCCTTCCGATACAGTGACTCAGTATATTCTTTCCATCTTCTTTTAATACTTCCTGGATCATTTAACATTCTGCCTAATCATCCTTGATTATAGCAACTCGAAGTTTGAATTTGTTCTTCAGTTCCTTGAGCTTAAGAAATGCTGAGCGAGTTCGGCCCTTTTGATTTTCTCCAACTCCTTGCACATTTCATTGTAATATTTTACTTTATCATCACGTGCTGCCTATTGAAATCTATTCAATTCTTTAGTATCTTTGATTCTTCCTTTTGCTTTGGCTTCTCTATGCTCCAGTGCAATTTTCAGAGTCTCTTCTGACATCCGTTTTGGTCTTCTCTTCCTCTTCTGTCTTTGCAATGACCGTTTGCACTCTTCCTGGATGATACCCTTGATATCCTCCCACAACTCGTCAGGTCTTCGCTCATTGGTGTTCAAGGCCTCAAACCTGTTCCGGAGATGGTTCTGAAATTCAGGTTGGACAGACTCAAAGTCATATTTTGGTTTCCTTGGATTTGGTTTAATTTTCCTCAACTTCAGCTTGAACTTGCATATGAGTAGGATCTGTTCCACAATCAGCTCTGGCCTTGTTTTCACAGCTGATATTGAGCTTCAACAGTGGTTCTTTCCACAGATATGATCAATCTGATTCCTATGCATACCAACAAGTGAAATCCAACTATATAACCTGTGTTTATGTCTCTTAAAAAACGTATTTGCTATGAATAAGTCATTGGTTGTGCAAAATTCAATCATTCTCTCTCCAACTCCATTTGTGTCACCGAGTCCATGATTTCCAACTACTAAATCTTCTTCTCTGTTCCCAACTTTTGCTTCCAACTAGACGGTACTTCTTGTTGTTGTTGTTGTTATGTGCCGTCGAGTCGCCTGCGACTCATAGATGGTACTTAACAGTAATAAATTTTAGGTAATCTTAGTAATTTCTTTAAGAATAAGAAAGACATGAAGATTCCTTTTTAAGAGCAAATGATACACTTTAATAACTGATTTTTTAATAATTAACCAATTTTCCAACTAACCAAAAATGTTTTGAGAAATCTATTAACCAAAATGAAATTCTCTATGCATGATCTTAGACACTGATATTAAAACACACTCTTACTCTTGCTTACTTACACTCAACTCACCTATATAACAAAAGTCCTATATTAGAAGAAACAAAAATAAGTAAGACTAAATTCTTGTTTTCATAAAGCATATGGTCTGTGTATTTGTTTCTGTTGAGCAAGGTTCTATCTACTAGCTCTCTTCCTAGGAGTGTTACAAGGCAGGATTAGATAGGATAAAAGCCAAAAAAATCAGGGAGAAGAAAAATCTAATCAAAACATGGTGAAGACTATTGTATTTCTGCTGCCAATTGGTCCTAGGTTCCTGGGTACCCACAGAAGGATTGGGGGGGGGGGAGACTCACACAAACACACTAAATGAGAGAAAGCAAGCAAGGAATAAATAAAAGATACTAGAGTATATAACTCAATTTTTGAAAATACCCACTAGACATAAAATCAATAAAGTCAGGGAGTAACTAAAATGGAGATCTGAGTTCCCTTTGGGGATCTCTGGGAAGGTTCCAGCAAGGGCAGGCACCTTGTGGGGTGGGTCTGAAGGGCAAGATTGACCCAATAATGGCAACATGGAGCATGAGCAAAAAGGGAGCTGTGTAAGTGTAGGGCATGCTCGGGAAGTGGCGTGTAGATCTTAGCACCAAGTGCGAGGTGGAATTGGGGGCTTGAGGAGCCAGCAAGAACCACAGACCCACTCACGACCATCAGACCACCGCACTGGCATGACGCTCCACTAGACGAGGGAAAGTAACACAACTCCTTTTTTTTTTTTTTACTTTGCTTTTCAATATAGATATTTCCAGAACCTGCAGAAAGAATAGATCAAGAGAGAAAAACAGGAGGAGAATGACCAGTGAGGAGTGTCTCAGAAATCAGAAGAGAGATAAAGGTCGGCTGTCCGGTCAGAGAAAAAGAGGAAAAACTCTGTGAAGGCAGAACCGACAGGATGTAGTGAATAATTAAATGTGAGGAAAAGGAGGAGTCACATGTGACTCAGAGGTGCTGAGCCTCTAAATACTACGTGACCCAGGAGATCCATAAAGTTGAGACCATGAGGTTGTTTTTATAACACTCTACTATAACTAGTGTGAATAAAATTAACTTTGACAGCATAAATATCTTTAAACAGTGAAAAACATACAAACTACCATTTTAAAACTCTTATGTATTAAAAAGAATAGAATATTTAGTTTGCTACAAAATAAAAATGAAATATGCTACTTCAGCCAGACCCAAGATGGGAGCTTTAAAGGATGCTGTGGTTATATTTCAAGTTCAGGGTTCGGCAGTCTTTTTTTGTCTATTCATTCATAAAATGTAAAACTGGCTCCCCCAATACCTCTACATTAAATGAAGGATTTTAGTATTCCTCTCTATTGCCAGGGATAATATAAAACTAGAATCAAATCAGTCACTCAACTCATTGATGCACAGCTGACCCTCGATTGGGTTTCAAGGGAAGATTGTCCATCTTTCTCCTGCAGAGGTACTGGTACATTTGAACCATTAGAAAGGTTTAGGTTTTGGGTTAGTATCACAACTCCACAGAGATGAGGCCACCAGAGCTCCTTAAGATCAAACAGAAGCTTAAAAGTTATTTGCCAAACGAATCTATTAAAAACTGAAGTCAAACAGAATTAAGTGTTACTCAAACTTATACAGTTACCACTGCCAGGATTTGGGTATTTGTTGAATGCAGGTGTGCCACTGCTGTGGTTCACCAAATAACAATTTAAAATTTTATCAGGATATTTATTTCTTAAATAATTTATCCTATCAACAAACTCATTGTTATGAAAGACTGCTCGATGCCCTGTGTAAGGCCAGGTCATCTTTAGTGCTAGTGCCAAAACAACTATAGAAAGAAAAGCGAAAACAAAATCCCTAAGAGATAGTGCAACACATTTTTACCTTCCTTAGCAGGTGACAGTTTTCTAAGATGAATATTAAACTATATAATAAGAAATCATGCCATTATGTAACAGTATTTCAACTTTGTGCTTTAAGACTTGTATTTAAAAAGCAACTCAAATCTATCTATATTATAAACAAAAATGCAAAACTAAGTCATTGCCAATGACCTCTAGTCACATATAAAATAGAGTCCACACTTTAAATGTGACATTTAAAGCCCTAAAGAATCTGGGACTGTGATTGCACCATGAAGCTATCTTACCAGTCCTCACTTTTAGATGAAGAGAAATAAATTTCTGATTTGTTTAAACCAGCCGTTAGAAATAGCCATCACAATCAAAAGCAATTCCAGATTCACCCATGTATATCCCTACCAAAAATAGCACCTAATACTATCTGAGGGTTTTTTTTAAAAAGTTATTAAAAAGTTTTTAAAAATTTCCAGCTTTTGCAAAAACGTCTCTTCCTTTGGTCCAGAAACCAAACTCACTCTCATCAAGCCACAGTTAGCCTACAGGAGAGGGTAGACTTGCCCCATAGGGTTTTTAGACTGTAAATCTTTACAGAGGAAGACAGTAAATACTTCCCCTGCAGAAAAGCTTATAGGCTTAAATGATTAATCTTTCAGTTACCCACCAAACACTCCGGTTCTCCTGTTTTCCACAGTAAAACAAAATAAAACAAAATGCCCCAAATCCTAAAATATTACTTCCTGCAAGTTAATCCCAACTCATAGTGACCCAATTCAATATCAAAGAAGGCTGTTACGTTTTTGTCCCAAGGAGCTGCTGGTGAGTTTGAACCACCAACCTGTCAATTGGCAGCCATAGCAGCCAAATTCTTAACCATTCTACCCATGTTGTTGTTAGATGCCATCAGGTCCAACTCATAGCAACCCTATGGACAGTCGACCTTAAAATCTGCCCTATCCTGGGTCTTCCTCATCATGTCTGAGACATTGGTGCTCATTCCTAAAGTCACCACATCAATTCATCTCGTTGGGGTCACTGGCTCTTCATCGTCCAAGTATAATGTCCCTTTCCAAGAAATAGCCTCGTCTAGCTAAGCTATAGGTCTAAAATAGGAAAGACAAATCTTCACCATCCTTTCCTCCAAGGAGCACTCTGGCTGCACCCTCTCCTAGACATATCTGTTGGCTCCTTTGGCATTCCATGGAATATTCCATTAATTTTCTCCAAAACAACACAACGGCATCAAATTTTCTTCTGTCATCCTTATTCTTTGCCAATCTCTCTGACGCATAGCAGGTTATTGAGAAAACTATGGCCTGAGTTAGGCACACCTTAGTCTTCAAACTGATATCATTGTTCTTCAGTATTTTAGAGAAATCCATAAAAGCTGACTTGCACAACACAATTCATCCCCTGATTTCTTGGCTGCTGGCACCAAGGGTGTTGACTATTAATCCAAGGAAAAGAAAATCACTGACAGCTCCAATCCTTTTTCCTTCTATCATAATACTGACTGCGGGTCCTGAGGACCTATGTTTTCTTGATGTTGAAATGTAATACATACTGAAGACTGGAGTCCTTGATCTTCTGCAGCAAATGTTTCATATCCTTCTCTATTTCAGCAAGCAAAATTGTGTCATCTGCATAATGCAGGTTGTTGATGAGGCTTCCTCCAATCTTGATGCCACATTCTTCTTCATAGAATCCAGCTTTGTGAATTATTTTTTAAGCATTCAGATTGAATAGGTATAGAAAACCCTGATGCACACCCTTTCTGATTTTATACCAGGAAGTGTTCCCTTGCTTTGTTCAGACAACAGCTTCTTGGTTTATGTAAAGATTTTGTATTAGCACAATTAGGTATTCTGTGATTCCATTCTTCTCAATGTTAGACATAATATTGCTGTTGCTGTTGTTGTTAGATGCCACTGAACTGAGTACAACTCATAGCCACCTATGAACAAAAGATCGGAACCCTGTTCTATCCTGTGTCATCTTCACATTTCCAGACACATCAGAGCCCATTGTGGCAGTTACTGTGTCAATTCAACTGGTTGAGGATCTTCCTCTCATTCGCCATCCCTTCATCCTTCCCAATATCATCTCCTCCCAGGAATAGCATCTCCTAGCAACGTGTCCAAAATATGTGAGGCAAAGCGTTATTAATTATTCTTTCTTCCAAAGACCATTCCAGCTGCACACTCTCCAAGACAGAGCCATTTTTCTCTTGGCCATCCATGGGATGTTCAGTGCTCTTCTCCAACACCACAGCACAAAGAGATCAATTTTTTTTCTGTCATCCTTATTCACTGTCCAGTTCTCAGATGAACAGCAAGTAATTGGAAAGACTATGGCCTAAATAAAGGACTCCTTTTTTTCTTAAAATTACTACATGATTTCTCTAGTGAAACTGCTGCTATCTCCAACTTTTTAAAGAAGTACTACGCCGTCTGCAGTGATTGTACCATTTTATGTTCCTACTTGCACTGTATGAGAGTTCTTATTTATCCACATCCTCATCAACATTTGTTTTCTGTTTTTGAACTTTGCTATTATTGTTTGGATTAGATGTTATCTCACTGCTGTTTTGATCTATTCTAACACCTAACCACCACAAGAAAGTCTTCACGTATTTTCCTGACCGCCTCAATGTCTTTTTTAGGTGAAGAATTTATGTATATTTTCTGCTGATGTTTTAAGTGGATTGTCTTTTGTTGCTGAGGTCCTAAATTTTTCTATACAATTTTGCGATCAGTTCCTTGTCTGATATGTTGTGGCCAATTATTTTTCCCCAGTCTGTAGGTTCTCCTTTTACTATTTTGAAGAAGTCTTTTGATATACAGAAGTTCTTAATTTTTAGGAAGTCTTGGTCATCTAATTTAAATTCTGCTGTTGGTGCATTTTTGGTTACGCTGGATCAACAAATATTTTATGATGTCACCATTATCATTAAAAATCAAGAAAAAGTTTATGAAGAAACATTCTTTGATGGTTATTAGAGCTGGGAGCAGTCAGCAGAAAAATCATTTGCTACATATTAATCACATCTTAATTAGAAAGAAGGGAATATATAGCAAGGGAAATCACTGCAATATTACTTATTTTGAGCCATAGAGTTGAGTACAACTCATAGTGACCCTCTGAACAACAGACCCGAACCCTGTCCAATCACTCAGGCAAAGGAAAACACTGAGAGGTACTCAAGAGTAATGGGTGAACACTATTACATATACAAAACAGCATTCTCTCTCCATAGTAACAAACAGTACTAGCGGATATACAGGCAGATATCTGAACTGAAGAGGTTATGGGTGGCTAATCCCCACACTCATAATACTCATAATCATATATATGTTTGACAGATTATTTTTATGTATGTATTTGCATGTGACATAAACATATCCATGTAAACATAGATATATTAGAACAAAACAGGGGCAAAGTTATCAAAGCTTCTTGGCTATAACAAAATGCTTTGAGGGAAGGGGTAATTGAGATTGGGGACTTAGGACTACAGTCTAGGAGGACAGTTAAGCCAATTGGCATAAGAGAATTGAGAGAAATAATGTTATACACCCTACTGTGATTAAGTAGTCACTGAGGTCTTAATAGCTAATGAGTGGGGAGCTCTGATGGCCTAGTGGCAAGGAGCTGCAACTACAATCCTAGAGGTGCACGGTTCGAATCCACCAGATGCTCTGCCGGGAAAGGAGGGACAATCTCCTCCTGTACCAGTCAGATCTGATTTGACGGTACACTCACACAAAAATAATTTTAAAAAAAATTTTAAAAAAATAGCTAATGAGTGACCAATTATACTGCAACTATTGGTCTCTTCTTGTCCAGAAGAAGAATACTAAAGAAACTCAAGGCCACAATTTTCTAAAGGACTAATGGATCATGTAAACCACAGACTCCAATACTCTGTGATCAGAAGAATTAGATAGTAGCTGGCTACCATAACCAACCACTCTGATTGGGACCAGAGAGGATCCTGGACAGAAAAGAGAAAAAACAAAATTAAAATCATGAAAAAACAATTAAAATCATCAAACATGAAAGATTTCCTGGTCTGACAGAGATGAGTAAAGCAGAACTTCCCAAAGTGAACCCACTGCCAAGGATTACCTAGTAGCTAAGCAATACACAAGCACATAAACTGAGTAAGAAATCCCATGAGGAACATACACTTCAGAATAATTAACCACACCAGATCAAAGGGCAGAATATGCCCCTGAACAAAGCTCAGAAAACAAGCAGGGTAAGACACAGGGACCCAGAAGGCGTGGGAAGAATGATGCTATATTGAGAGAATTACAAGGATACAAAACTAACCGTGTATAAAGTGCTGAATGGAAAACTAATCTGGTCTGTAAAATGGACCCAAACCACTCTAAAAAGAAAAGGAATGTAAATATTATCTGAGAATAAAGAGAATCAACTAGCAATCAATATAATTTAATATCTCAGTGGGAATGCAATTAATTATTTAACTTCAGTTATTGGGGAAGGTGAGAGAATGACACACAAGTAAGTTTATATACTTAAAATAAAAAAAGGCACACAGATGCATTATTACTGATGGGCAGGGAAAGAACATATACCTTGGGGATTGTTGCAGATGGTGATGGTGGTTGCCTTCCAAGTTGATGCAAAAAGATGTATAAAGAAAACAAAGGCAAAAGATACCAAAGGCAAATTTAGTTTCTTTATTACAGAACGCCGTCCATGACCATCCCAGGAGTACCTGAGCTTCTACACTAAGACATTCCATATCCACTGCTCTGCAGCTTATTCTGACTCAGTCCCTGTAAGGTAGAACAGAACTACCCCTCAAAGGTTCCCAAACTATTATCTTTACAAAAGCAAGCTGCCTCATCCTGCCTTTGAGGAGAGGCTGGTGATTTCAAATCACCAAGCATTTGGTAGGCAGCTGTATTGTCAAGCCACTATACCACCAGAGCTCCTTACAACATCCTATCAGTTAATCCAAACCACTGCAATGATTAGCTTCACAGGAAGGTTAGCTGTTCAGTTAAAAATGAAGAGTTACTCTTCTCTTCTGCATAAAGTGTAAAAGAAACCACAAAGCTGTGGCCCAGAGTTCAAGAAACACTTTGTTTGTAGCATTTTGGCTTTGCCATAGGTAATGCTACATACTATAGATGGAGGAATTAAGAAACACAACAGAATATAAATGTGTGTATATATGACTTGCTACTTACAAAAACTCCGTAAGGATTATTTCCTATTTAAAACAGTGATGAGAAAGGAATTAATCAAATGCAAAAAAAAACCCCAAATTTAGCAAAAATAAATGATGCTCACAAACATAATTTTAAATACTATAATTTCATAGATAAAATGTATTAAAATCAAACCATTCACAAGAACACAGAGGAATAAAATATTTTCTATTAAAAAAGATCCACTTTAAAAGATTTTTTAAACAAAGCATAA
>NW_006399757.1:4389366-4390224 GCF_000299155.1 Elephantulus edwardii | reverse complement strand
ATGAATGAATGGAAAGAAATGAATGGTAGATGATGAACTTATTCAGTGTTATGTTTATCTTTATAGGATGATCTTCAAGTAACATTTTATCATTACCATTACCTGTCCAAATGCCCAACTTTACCTTATACAATGTTAACTCTATTCTATTAATCTTGGTGCCCCAACACTACGTTGTTATCAAAGAGTTAATAAATAAAAGAACTTTATTTAAAAAGTATGTTGCTGTTGATCACCTTCGAGTTGAGCATGACTCACAGCGACTCTATGAACAAACAGCTTGATGCCCCTCTACAACTATTGATATTTATGTAAGTTCATAGAGTTTCTAGAGGCATGTTATTAAGGAAGTGGATGTCACTCCTACTTCCAATTAAAAAGTATAGAGGAGGGGGGAAAAGTACAGAGGTATTCTGACTTTTTAGTAGGGAGTAGGTAAACTCAAATGGAGAAGTGGTTTGCAGCATGCAGATTTGCCTTTGGCTGGTTCCTTATAAAGGCATAATAAGAAAAAGTACATTTTTTAGCTGCTGAAATTATAAGTAGTATTACTACACAATCTTTTGTTGTTGTTGTTAAGTGCCATTGAATTGTAGATGACTCATAGCAACCCTATGAATGAAAGACCTGAATACTTGGATAACTTTCATCATTTCTCCACGTTCATAGGGTTTCGAGAGGCAGGCTATTTCAGAAGTGGATGCCACTCCTGCTTCCAAGCTTGTTTCAATGGGGCAGCTCCAGCAAAAGCTGTCCACCATGGGTAACCATTATCACATTTGATACAGCAGTGTTACAGTGTTCAGCATCACAGCAACCACAAGTTACCTCTGTACAGCAAATTGACAGACTGGGGCT
>NW_006399757.1:4367839-4387791 GCF_000299155.1 Elephantulus edwardii | reverse complement strand
ATTTACCTTTATCTTGTTGTGGTGCTCAAGTATTTCATAAATTCTGGATATAAGTCCCTTATCTGATGTGTTATTACCGAATACTTTTTCCCAGTCAGTGGCTTCCCTTTTTACCCTACTGGAGAAGTTTTTGGATGTGCATAGGGATTTGAT
This sequence comes from Elephantulus edwardii, assembly GCF_000299155.1. NCBI lineage: Eukaryota > Metazoa > Chordata > Mammalia > Macroscelidea > Macroscelididae > Elephantulus > Elephantulus edwardii. The sequence continues at coordinate 4,387,638 of NW_006399757.1, read as the reverse complement.
GGAATTTTAGACAAGAGTTCTAAAGGAATTATATAAGTTATGATTATTTATGGTGCATCATAGTTTATATAGTAATATATAAACTGTTGTTGCTGTTGTAGTTGTTATGTGTCATGGAGTTGCCTGAGATACATAGCAACCTAATGTACAGCAGCTCTGAACGCTGCCCTGTCCAGAGCCAGTCTCACTAATTCTGGCACACCAACCCCCATTGCCCCAGTTACTGCATCAGTCCATCTCATCCAGGGTTTTCCTTTCCCATGCTGTCCATTCATGCTTCCAAGCATGATGTCCAGGAGGCTCATCCAGACGCGCACGGAGCTGCCGGGACGGAGGGCGCGAGATCAGGAGCCACTGTGCCTTTAAGCAGCTGTGTTCAGGATTACCTGTGAAAGGAAGCATGCAGTGCCCTGAGAGTGGAGTCCAATACATCCGGTGGAAGGACAGCAGCCTTGACGAAGTCAGGGTGGTGGCCGGGTCCAACACTGAGGAGGCTTCGAGCTGCAGGAGGCTTTCCAGGAAGCTGTGCACGGGCAAATTGGGCATCGTCGTGAAGATAGTGAGTGGACTGGCGATCTTCTGGTCCATCTTCACTCTGGGCTACATCACTGGATACTACGTGCACAAGTGCAAATAGATGGCTGTGGGGCTGAGGGCACAGAGTGGACAGAGTTTGGGAGGGACACCCCCATCTACACAGCCCTCCGCCTATACACGCACACCTCGGCATATACTTGGACCCAAGGGCACAGGCCTGCAGATGCACCCAGCACAAGGACATAGGCATCGGCACCAGACACTCAGGATATTGCTAAGGTCCCTGGCTCTACAGAAAACCCACCAGCAGACAGGGACATGAGGACACCAGCAGACAGGGATGTTGGGCACACAGTGGAAGATCCCAGCAGAGGCACACTTGACATGCATTACATGAAGGCACAGTATAAATCAAGTCGCACTGTTGCCAAAACGCAAACCAACAATGCACCTAAAAGTTCCCTTACTCCCTAAATTTAAAGCCTAATAAAATAGATTTAAAGCCTAATAAAAAGTAATAAAATAGAAAAAAAAAAAGAGCATGATGTCCTTCTCCAAGAATCAGTCTCTCCTGGACACATGCCCAAAGTATGTGAGACAGAGCTTCAAAACCCTAGTCTCCAAGGAGAAACTTCGTTTCATCCTAAGACAGACTTACATGTTTTCTTGGCAGTCCATGGTATATTGAAGACTCTTCTCCAGCATCACAATTCGGAGGTACTGATTTTTTTTTCCTGTTATCCTTAGTCATTGTCCAGATCTCTGATGTATAGTAAATAATTGAGAAGACCATGGCCTGGGTTAGGGACACCTTAGTCTCTAGACTGACATCATTGCTTTTCAGCACTCTGACAGCAAATTTTTCCACCACAATTTGTCTTTTGATTTTCTGACTAATTATGCCCAGAGTGTTGATTGTAGAGCTGAGCAAGCTGTGATTGTTAACATCAATCTGTTCTCCATCTATCATTGTGCTGCCAATTGATCCAGTGTTGAGAATCTCTGTCTTCTTGATGTGGAGCTTCAGTCCATATTGATGACTATAGTACTTGACCTTCTGCAGCAAGCGCTTCAGGTCCTCCTCAGTTTCAGCAAGCAGGGTTGCATTATCTGTATAACGTACATTTGCTAATGAGCGTTCCTCCAATCCTAATGCCACATTCCTCCTCATAAAACCCTGCTTCTGAATGAACTGTTCTGCACATGCGGTTGTTGTTGTTAAGTGCCGTCGAGTTGTTGATGACTCATAGCTACCCTATGAATGGAAGTCTTTGACACCCGCATGAGTCTTTGAAAAAAATAAATTGGATCTTTGAATGCCTGCTTTGATCCAAATTTATGTTATCATGACATAAACCAAATTAACAATCACATAAAAGCTAACAGGGTAAATGGTGGAAGCAGAAAAATAGTAGGCACAGTTCATACCTCTGATGGTATGACAACAGAGTGCCATTCACACTTTCTATATGTATCTAATCATTTCTACTGGTCAGGAGGGATGGCAATTTTAAAGAACAGCTGCTTCCAGCTGGAATCCTTCAAGAGGGCAAAAGAATAACTGGGCTCCAGGCTTCTAAAAGGACTGACTAAAAATGGATAGTTGAGATCTAGCATATCTTATTCATAATTAAGGATTTTTTTAACCTAGTAGACCACTGTTGTTCAATAAAACTACAGTGTGGGCCATAAATGTAAATGTATATATTTTATTAGCCACATTAATGAAGTTAAAAGGAAAAAGTTATTTATTGTTTATAAAATGTATGTCTAATAACAAGATGTCCTGGTGGTACAATAATTGAGTATTCAGCGGTGAACAGAAAGTTTATAGGTTCAAACCTACCAGCCAGTCTGCATGAGAAAGTTGTGGTGGTCTTCATCAAGGAGGATTACAAGACTGTAGTTCTACAGGGCAGTCAGAATAGACTTGATGATAAAGAGTCACTGGGCAAAGGGGATGGAATATTTTAATAATAAGTTCAGTATTTTACATAACACAAACATATCTAAAATATGCCAATGTATAATCAATATAAAATATACTGAGGTATTTACATTCTCTTTTTCATACTAAAAGGTTGAAAGGTGAATTTACTATTTTTGAAAGTTAAAAGGTCTTACAAGGTGATTTCTGTAGAATCTTTGTTGGAATGGTAGATGTGTCAGTGCTGGAAATTACTTCCTTCAAGGCTTAGAGACTCAGTATAAATCTTACACTTATGGTACATGTGAATATGGACTAGTCACATTTTATGTGTTCAATAGTCATATGTGGCTAATGGTGATTATATTAGGCAATGCAGTTAAAATTTCAAAAGAAAAAAATTAAGCTTTGGTCTTAATCACTACCTAATGTTTTCCTAGGAGTCCAATTTCAAGGTGCTTAACAAGAAGTGAGGATATTTGTTCTTTTGTGTTAATGAACTCAGTAGGCTAGCGCGTGCGCGCGCGCGCGCACACACACACACACACACACACACACACACACACACTCTCCAGCTTATACTACAGAAAGCAAGGGTTGAATCCTAAGAAAGCCATAATTAGTTTTCATTAATAGTAAGTACTTCCCTCACAGAATTAGGGGGGAGGAAGAATGCACCTGCCACTGAATAAGGCCCGGCAACCTCCAGTTCCTTTTGGACCTTGCACTGCTGCCTTGATGTGAGAACCCTTGCCACCCATGTCATTGTATCTGTATTTTTGCTTATCCTGATGGTTTGCTCTCAGAGCTAGCTATCATTTATTTGCCAATTTCCTGTGTTGGGGAAGCATTTTTGCATGGTATTGCTCTTACTAGCTGAGATACATGTATGTTTGCTTGTCTATCATCTGCTCTTTTGGGCAGGAAGATGGACTGACCATCCACTTCTGAAATAACAGGCCTTAGAAAACCCGATGAACAATAGTTGTTATTGTTAAAATACAATATGTAGAAGTCGGAGCTGAGTCCTCATATTGGAAGCCATAAAAAAATGAGGAGGAACAGCTGCAAACATACACTGAGGCCGGAGAGGGCTAACTATAATGGCTTAAAAAAAGCAAACTTTTAAGCTAACATTTCAGCCCATGCTCTGGATTTTCGTAGCCATTACCTCTCATTATCTGAAGGCTCACCTTTACCATCCTCTATATTTAGGGAAACTTGTAAGCCAGCTGCTTTACTCCTTATATCATAATCTCTCCCTCCTTTATAGAAATAAACAATAACCATATTTTAACTGTACATTTTCTCAAGCCCCACATTCACAAAACCAAACCATGGGTCTATGAGTCTGAAATAATGAATCCTACTCCTTCTGACACCAAATGCACAGGAAAAATCTCCCGTCAAGGCCTTCTCTCAAATGTTAAAGGGCAATGATGCCAGTCTAAAGACCAAGGTGCACCTGGTCCAGGCCATGGTCTTCTCATTTGCTTGTTATGCAACTGAGAGCTGAACAGTGATTAAGGATGATAGAAAATGACTTTGAGTTGCTAGAGCAGAGCACTGAACACACCATGGACTGTCAAGAGAATAAACAGACCTGGCTTGGAGAGAATGAAACTAAGTTGCTCCTTGGAAGCAAGAATCTTCAAACTGCATTTTACAACTTTGGACATGTTGTAAGGAGAGGCCTGTTCTTGGAAAAGGACGTCATGCTTGGGAGGGTAGAAGGTCAGCACAAGAGAGGAAGATGCCAGATGAAATGGACTGACAGAGACTAGCAGCGGGGTCAAATGTGTTAGAGAAAATGAAGCTGGCTCAGGATAGAGCAAGATTCAGAGCCATTGTTCTTAAAAAAAAAAAAGAAATAGTAACACTAATGACAATGTATCTAACATCTGGCCCACTTCTTTGTAATCTTGTTTGGTTCAGTCTCCTTCTGTACAGTCTTGTTAGGTGTTGGGTCATCGCCATTCATGTCATATGGATGACAAGAGGGGAGCTTCCCCTAAGGTTTTCTAGGCCCATAAGGTTTTAGGATCTTTACAGGAAGAAAACATCATTTGAGTACAAACTGCCAACTTTTCAATTAGCAGCCAAGTCACCACACAAGACAGTGCACCATAGTTCTACAAGATGACTTCTGTAGGATCTTTGCTGGTATGGTAGGCTTTGTCAATGTCGGAAATTTCTTCTTTCAAACTATTCGCCAAAATAAACTAATTTAAGAAGTAGAGTATGTAAGAGTCTACCAATTCCTTTCAGTTCAGTTCTGTGAAAGTTTTCACGAGCTGTTTCCTAACATGTAAATGGTAGTTCAGTCCACTACAAACAGTATTTGCTGTTCTTTTCCTCCTCTCAATGAATATAAAAAGCAGAGGAAGTGTAAGTTGCTCTTACTAATCTAAAGGCAGTACGCTCTCTGGTAGTTCAAATCCACTAGTAGCTCTAAGGGAGAAAGATGGACAATCTTTGCCAAGCAATTTACTATTTCCTAAAAACCCATGAAGGATCAGCTATGAATTGGCTTTGACTAACAAAAATGGGTTTGAGATCTGAGATCTATATCTCTGAAACTTTCAGCTTTTAAAAAAGAATTTATTTATTTTTATTAATTTTAATTAAAGTTTACAGAGATTTAGGGCTTCCAGTCATTCATTGTTGTACTTTCACCCCTGCTCACCCCCTCTCCCATCAATTCACTCTTCTTCTTGAAAAGAAAAATGAAAACTCTTTCATTGTTATGCAATCCCTCCCCCCAAGTCCACGCCACTGTGCCACCTTCATTCTGGACTCCTGTCATGACAATATTACCCAATCATATATCCCTTTTAAACAGCTTTCTCCCTCATCTGTTTCAATGCCATATACATGATTCCTACCCTCCTTCTCTGTCTTCCATCAACCCCAATGTCAGTCCTGTTTTACAATAATGGCCCTATGCAATACTTGTCCTTTTGTGACTGAGATATTTCACTCAGCATAATGTCCTCTAGAGTCATCCACTTTGCATAATATTTCATGAATTCCTTGCTTTTTAATGCTGCACAGTATTACGTTGTGTGAATATACCACAGCTTCTCTATCCATTCGATTGTTGATGGGCACTTGGGTTGTTTTCAGCTCTTTGTTATTGCGAACAAAGCAGCAATAAACATGGGTGTGCATATATCTGCTTGGGTGGCGGTTATGACTTCTTTAGGGTATATTCCCAGTAGTGGAACTGCAGGGTCAAATGGGATTTCTATTTGCAACGTTCTGAGAAAGCGCCACACAGCCTTCCATAGTGGTTAAACCATTTTACACTCCCACCAACAGTGACTGAGGGTTCCAGTTTCTCCGCAACCTCCCCAGCATTTAATGTTTGCTGTTCTGTTAAATTTTGCTATTCTTACTGGGGTGAGGTTATATCTCATAGTTGCTGTGATTTGCATCTCTCTGAGAGCTAGGGATTTTGAACATTTCTTCATGTGCTCGTTAGGCATCTGAATGTCTTCTTTGGTGAAGTGTCTGTTCATATCCTGTGTCCATTTTCCAACCGGATTATTTACCTTTATCTTGTTGTGGTGCTCAAGTATTTTATAAATTCTAGATATAAGTCCCTTGTCTGACATGTCATTACCAAATATTTTTTCCCAATCTGTGGGTTCCCTTTCTACCCTGTTGGAGAAGTTTTTGGATTTGCATACGGATTTGCTTCTTAGAAGGTCCCATTCATTTATTTTATCCTCTCCTGGTTGTAGATTTTCCAGGATGCTTGGAAGATTGTTTATGTGTGAATTAGGAAACTTCAACTTTTATATTGTTTTAGTATATACAGCTTTTTATTGTTGTTGTCGTCGTTAAGTGTCATTGAGTCGTAGGCGACCCATAGTGACCCTATGAACGAAAGTCCTCAACACTTGTGTGACTTTCATCCTTTCTCCAGGTTTGCAGGGTTTCTGGAGGCAAGGTATTATGGAAGTGGACGCCACTCCTGCTTCTAAACTTGTTTTAATCAGGGAGCTCCACCAAACACTATCCGCCAGCATTTGACAGATCAGTGTCACAGTGTTCAGTTTCACAGCAACCACAAGTTACCTTTGTATGGCAAGTGGACAGATCAGGGCTATACAACCTAGAAGGTTTGACCAAAAACAATGACCCACAAGTGATTATCGGCCGACCAGACTTGCCAGATGAACTGGGGGGTCTCTGGCCCAGAGTTCACCAGCATTTGGGCATGCCAGAATGGTAAAATACTGAAATGTCGGGCCACGCCTGCAGGGTGAGGGGGAGTGTCTTGAGAGTCTTAGTGTCAGCTGGATGCGGCCTCTTTCATCTTGAAGAGAGGCAAGAATGGAACTTACAGGTTCGGGGTGCTTGTGGCTTTCTTTTTGCCACAAGTGGCTGTCGGCAGAGCTGACGTGCCAGATGAACTGGGGGTCTCTGGCCCAGAATTTGCCATAGCTTTTTATTACATAACTAATATTGTTATTGTTAGCTGCCACTGAGTTGGTATGACTCATAACGATCCTTTGAACAAAAGATCTGAACCCTGTTCTATCCTATAGGATCCTCACACTTCCTGACACACAAGAACCCATCGCAGTAGTCACCATGTCAATCCACCTAGTTGAGGGTCTTCCTATCCTTTGCCTACCCTCCACCTTTCCATATATTTTTACTGATATGAAGAGAAAAATTATGGACTCAAATTTTTAATAATTTCTTAACTTATTTAAAAGGTAATGTGTAAAAGGCATGTTCCTAAAAGGATAACATCCACAAAATTAAATTAATTAAAAAACAATTACTGATATGCAGGATTGAATAGGTTCTGCTAGGTAGGGAACTCTGAGGGCCTAGTGGTAGGAAAATGCACTGTAATCCCAAAGGTACATGGTTCAAAATCACGGAAAAGGATGGGCCATTTCCATGCAATTTACAGCCTCTTAAAACCCACTGAAGGATCAACAATGGATCAGTTCCAACGTAACAAGATACAACAAGGTATGAGAGAAATGTAAAATCTATGTTCATTTAATTGAGCTTAATTAAAGTGGGAAGGTGTTTTTGCTGCTTTCTCCCCTTGCATATTCATGCTGATATACTCTTGTACGTATTTTTGCATTATAAGGGGAAAAAAGCCCCAACCCCCCAAAACAAAAAAACCTCAGTAAACTACACAGTAGAATATTCAGATGGTACCAATTAGACCAAGTATATACCTGCATGGTACTCTTCCATTGCCTAAAGAATCAGATTTAATTGATCCTTTGAGAAAGAATCTCTAACTGTGTGAAGACAACACTGTGTTGTCTTTATGCTTTATGTCTGCATACAGTTTTGAGAAGTTAGGACTGTAACATGAACAAAAGGAGAAAAAATAAGGACCATTTGCTACTAATTAAAAAAACAATCCTAACCACCAAGGGATTAGTAAAAGGATGGCTGTGAGAAATAGAGAACAGTTGTTCTCCCAACATGGACGGTCACCCTGCTGACTTTGTGGTTTTAAAATCTATGAAAGTGAAAAATGGAAACAATGACAAAAAAGTCAGCAACAAAATGTAAACAAAATGCTGAATATTTTTAAAAAGAAAAATAATTTCATGACAAGATTACAGAAAAAGAAATGCATATTTAAGTGGACAGTGGACTGGGGGGATTGTATAACAATGAAAGAATTTTTTTTTTCAAAGAGAAAAACAAACTGGAGGGTTGGGCAGGGAGGTACACTAATGAATGAATGGGCAAAAAATTGAATGCTGTAAAAAACATAAAAAAATAATTTCTAAATGAGAGATGGAAAATTAGATTTTTCTAAGAAAAGGGTATTTCCTTCTTTTGGCTCCTCCTTTTAAACATACATAATAAACACATGTACTGGATCTAATGTGGCTTCATGAAACACAGGGCGTAGACGTCAGTTCCTTTATTCTAATTGCACTATATTAACTTTTAAAATCTAAGACTGCTAAAGTTAAAGAACATCATTGTGGTCATTTCAAGCTGCTTAGCTTCATCAGGCAGAGCTACAAAAGCAGCAGGTTAGCTGGATTTCTGGCAGGGAATAATTGGTGCTGGGCAACAGACTGTGTACATGAGCAGAAACATTGCGTAAAACTCCTATTACTGGCTTCCCCACACCATATGTGCATTTTGGATGGAAATAAGGGCCGCTCTCATACACCTCACATGGTTTGGCCTTACTGGCGAAGCTGAATGAACATTATGTTTCACTGTACTAGTTAACCTCAATGAAAGCCAGAAGAAAGTACCAGAATTATCGTATTACAGTTTTTCCAGCAAAGCTGAAAGTAGGACACCAATGAAGTAGTACCAAAACTATTCAAATTTGTAGTTACAGAAAAGACCTTTACAAAGTTTGATGAGCAGGCCTTAGGACCATTCATGTTGCCAATGTTTAGGACATTTATATTTTACATTCTGTAAATTATACAGAACAGGATTGTAGATTCCCATGAACTGCCAACCCAAAGGCATTAGTTCGAATCCACCAGCTGCTCCATGGAAAAGAGATGGGCAGTCTCCTTCTGTGTGATTTACTGCCTGTGAAAACCTTCTAGAAGGCTAGCTATCACTGGGTTCCAGCTCTACAGTGCACAACAATAACAGCAGATTTTGTGGAGTCTGGAAAGTTTCATGAACCCCAGAAACCATTGCCCAGAGATAATTTTTAAACCTTAAACAAAAATATTTCCTGTAGTTTTCCTAAAACTGAACTCTTGCTTACTTAATAAAACTGATCTGCCTTGAATATTATGCTGTTTTAAGAACTAAAGAGGATCAAGTCATTAAAAGCCAACTAGAAAGATTAGACAGAAATCCTAGGGGTAGTCAGAGATGTTATTGAGGGAGGAATAGGAGGCTAGTAATAGTTGAACATTTCAAAGAATGTAACCAATGTCACTGAATTGTATGGAAAAACATTGATGGATTACTGTATGTTTTGCTGTGTATATTTTCAACAACATTTTTTTTATAAAAAACAAATCCATGTCAATCTATTAAACATAGTCACAGCTTATAGACTTAAAAGAGTAAGAAAATGTATCATTTCCCTAAGCAGACTTTATTAGCAACACTTAAATATGTTAAGTATGCCAAAACATGAAAACTTGATTAAGCAATGCTTAACATCTCTACATTATACAATGGACTCTACTTCACCATCTAAGAAGTAGTATAAAGGTCAACAATTAGTGGCAATATCCCAATTCACCTGTCAAAGAGGTAAAGAGCTAAAACTTCTGGAACTGTAAAAGATCTGGCATCCCATCTACACCATCTATTTCACAGACTAAGAATCAAAGTTGAGGAGAAGCTTAAGGACTTCTTCTAGATTGTGTATTTAGTGACCAAAGGAATAAAGAAAAGTGTACACACACACACACACGCACACACACACATTATATGGTCTAACAATTCAAATAAAAATGAAGGATGGTAGAAAATATGCTTTCTATTAAATATTTTCCCCAAAGGTATCTTGTATGAGAATATAAGCACACTAAACAATTAATATTTAAATGGTATAATTAGTGGTTGCACCTGTGTATCATTTCCCAGGGAATTTGGAAATCTGAAATGTATTTATGTTAAAGAAAAGAACAGGCTCTCTGCTCCTCATCAATCCAGTTTGCCCTCTCTTCTCATGCAGCCTCAGTCACATCCCTCAGACATGATGGTGAAGGTTGGAGTAAATGGATTTGGCCGCATGAGTGCCTAGTCACCAGGGCTGCTTTTAACTCTAGCAAAATGGATGCTGTTGTCATTAATGACCCTTTCATTGACCTCAACCACATAGGCTTTATGTTCCAGTATGAATCCCCATGGCAAGTTCAATGGCACTGTCAATGCTGAGAATGGGAAGATGGTCATCAATGGGAAAGCCATCACTATCTTCCAAGAGCGAGATTCCGCCAACATCAAGTGGGGTGATGCTGGTGCTGAGTATGTTGTGAAGTATGCTGGTGTCTTCACAACCTTGGAGAAGGCTGGGGCTCACTTAAAAGGTGGTGTGAAATGGGTAATCATCTCTGCTCCTTCTGCCAGTGCCCCCATGTTTGTGATGGGCATGAACCATAAAAAGTATGACAACTCTCTCAAGACTGTCAGCAATGCCCCCTGCATGACAACTTCGGCATAGTAGAGGGACTCACGACCACAGTCCATGCTATCAGTGCCACCCAAAAGACTGTGGATGGCCCCCTCTGGAAATCTGTAGTGTGATGGCTGTGGAGCTGCCCAGAACATCATCCCTGCATCTACTGACACTACCAAGGCCGTGGGCAAAGTCATCTCTGAAGTGAATGGGAAACTTACTGGACTGGCTTTCCATGTCCCCACCCACAATGTATCAGTTGTGGACCGGACCTGCCGTCTGGAAAAAGCTGCCAAATATGATGACATCAAGAAAGTAGTAAAGCAGGCATTAGAAGGGCATCCTGGGATACACTGAAGACCAGGTTGTCTCCTGTGACTTTAACAGTGACACCTACTCTTCTACCTTTGATGCTGAGGCTGGCATGGCCCTGAATGACCACTTTGTCAAACTCATTTCCTGATATAACACTGAACTTGGCTACAGCAGCTGGGAGGTTGACCTAATGGTTCACATGGCCGTCAAAGAATAAGAGCCTCCTGGACCACCAGCTCCAGCAATAGCACTAGAAGACAGAGACCCTCAGCTGCTGGGGAGTCCTTGCCCCAACTCAATCCTCCCACATACTGAGAATCTAACATCCTTGACACAGTTTCCATCCAGTCCCCCTGAGAAAGAGAAGGGGCTTGGAGAGCCCATCTTGTCATGTACCATAAATAATGTACTGTTCTAGTAAAAAAAAAAAAAAAAGTAAAAGAACAAACAAAGATCCTGGCCCTTTTCCAATAAAACTAGACTGTATTAACAAATCATTTATAAAGTCACAAAGTCATATCCTCAAATTAAAAGTGTCAGCATCACAGATAAAAAGGAAGAAGAAAGATTTTCAGGCAAATACATGTTCATATCAACAGCTCACAAACTTACTTTCTTTCTGCAGAGGAGGAGATGATGTGACTTTTTAACTGGCACAACGATAGTGACAGTCCAGGTGATCTATGCTAAAGGTCTGGGCCATACAATTTCCAATGAGACAGAAGAGTGATCACCAAGTCATTATAAAAGGTTTTCTTCTCATATATAGAAGTAGGTGGTTCAAATCAGTGTATTTCACTTTTCTCTCTGTTGGAAATGCCCCTGAGTAACAGGGAATTGCTGTTTTGACAGATAATGATCAAATAAGGTATACTCTGTGATGAACTAATTAGAGATCTTAAAGCTAAATTGAATCAAGAAAGTAAAGAGTCCATTTACCTACTAAAGGTTTTCCTGGATAGATTGTTCCATTGTGTTTTTATGGAATAAAATAATTCTTATTAAGTTAAAACTGTCCTTGAGTTAAATCATTGTTTCTCCACAACCAACAGTTACTAGTATTTAAAGTATTAGCTAAGCAAATTGGAAGAACAGTAAACTGGAAAGGATGATGTAACCCATATATTTATCATTCCAAACACAATCACTCCTCATGTATTTATGTATTATATCATCTTCTCCTGGATAGTTTCTATTTATCAGTGATCACACTATATATAATTGTGTACTTTACATTTTAATGGAAATTATAAAATCAAGTGTCAAACTCAATTACAAACAACATTTACAGAAAGTGAAAAACATTCCACTGATAAAATATGTCATCTCTTAAGACATAAAATTTCATGGGCAAAGATTCTTCCTTGGAATTGATTCCCAAGGGGAATTATTTCAAAGTATAATGGCAGGTCTATATGCTTACTGCCCAAATGCTTTCCAAAGTCAGCTGTGCCAATGTAATCTGTCTACTCTGTGACCATAGTCCATAGACAACTGCACTGCTAACCCAAATGTGGCCCGGCCCCTCTTGGTAGTTTGGATCCACCAAACTCCCTAAGGAGAAAGCTAGGCAATTTTCTTTCATTCAACTTAGTCTTGAAAACCCACTGGAAAATCGGCTATACATTGATTCGGATTCAACAGCAATAAGCTGGTTTAGTTAGTTGGTTTGATTTTGTTGCTGTTTTATTTCTAGCATTAACAATCATAGCTGTATCTAAACTATAAATACCTTGCAAGAACAAAATATTCTGGGATCATCTAAATACCCTCAACTATTTTATTTACACCAGGTAATATTCAGTATCTATCATGTTGTATAGCTACCACATATGTTTGCCATAAATCCTCATTACTGGACCAAGAGGCAACATCATGATAGATGGAGAAAAGACTGAAGTTGCCAACAATATCATTAAGTAAAATGAAAGTAAGGATCCACACTCAACACTCATGGGAACAGCAGTTACACAAAGATGGTTTGCATTGGGAAAATTCTCTGTCAAGAACCTCTCCGAAGTTCTAAAGAGCAAGGATGTAATTTTAAAGACTACTGGTAGCCTATGGCAAGAAACTGCACTGCAATTCTGATGGTATGTGGTTAGAATCAACTAGCTGCACTACCAAGAGAGGGATGGGCAATTGCCTCCTTTGTCTCTGAAAACCTACCAAAGGGTCAGCTAGAGGTCAGTCCCGACTTGACAGTATACAACAACACCACAGTGCATCTGATTTAAGCCATGGTCTTTTCTATTACTTCTTATGCATCTGAGAGTTGGACAATGACAAACGATGACAGAAGAATCAAGTCCTCTGAATTGTGGTGAAGAGTATTAAACATCCCAGTGACTGCCAAAAGAATAAACAAGTCTGTCTGGGAGGAAGTGCGACCAGGGTGCTCCTTATTAGATCAGGATGGTGGCACTTCACCTCACACAGGCTGGGCATGCTGCAAGGAAGAGCCAGCCTTTGGAAAAAGACATTATGCTGAGAAAGAAGGGAAGACCCTCAAACAAGATGGACTGATCCAGTATATTTAAAAGTGGATTTGAGCATAAGAGATTATGAGGATGGTGCAGGATAGTCCAAAGTTCAGATTTGTCTTTCACAGGGTCACTATGAGTTGACTCAGGTGGCACCTGATAACAATATATATTTAGTGTAAGGCTTATTATATTTAAACCAATATTATAGTACCCCACACATGTTTAATGACTGCTTGCTATTCTAAAATGATTCTGAAGAATTCATCCATCTCATGCTTTCTCTTCCCAAGGAGAAGCAACCTAATTCTTTTTACACAAAATCTGGATTTTAACAGCCTGGTCTTACTCCCCTCATTAAAGAGTAGCAACTAAACTCTACATGATTCTGATGTCATAAAGCTCAAGCATTTCTCCATTCATTGTAGTGACTATCTGAAATAAAAGGAAAAACATGTAAGTCAGTCCCTTCACAGTCTGAAGTCTCCAGCTGTTGTTGTGATGGTGGGGTACCATAGTCAGTATTGGCCCATAGCTGAACCTCTGACAGGTTTTCAGAGGCAGTAAATAGCAAGGAATGAGACTGTCCATCCTTCTCCCACAGAGCAGCTGGTGGCCTCGAACCATGTGCCTTTGGGATTGCAGCACAGCTTCTTACCACTAGGATACCAATGGCACTAATTGAAGTCTCTTACAGTTATATTAGTTTTTAAAAGAACTGCAGTATTTCAGTATTTTTTTGTCCTTTTTTAGACAATAAAAGGGCAATACACACACACACACACACACACACACACATGAGAGAATGTGGAGAGATTGAAACTCTCATGCTTTACTGGTGGGATCATAAAATGGTACAACCACTGTGGAATGCAGTTTAGAGTTTCCTCAAAAAGCTGAACATAGAAATCACATATGACCCAGATATTCCACTGCTAGGAATATATCCCTAGGAAATCAGAACTGAGGCACAAATGGATATATGTACATAGTATCATTATTCACAAAGCAAAGATAATGGTAACAGTCCAAAATGCCCGTCAACAAATGAATGGATTGAGAAATTGGGTAAAACTACACAACAGAATACTATGCAGCACCAAGGAACAATGATTTTGTGAAATACTATATATAACATGGGAGAGCACAGAGAGAATTAAGCTGAGTGAAATGTATCAGTCACATGAGGACAAAAACTGCCTAAGACCATTATTGTGAAAACAGGAGGATAACTGTGTTTTTGTTGTTTTTAGGTGCTGTCAACTTGAGCATGACTCATAGCAACCCTATGAACAAAAGATCTGAATCCTGTTCTATCCTGTGCTATCCTCACACTTTCTGACACACAAGCAGTTACTGTATCAACCCACGTGGTTGAGGTTCTTCCTCTCTGCCAACCCTCCACCCTTCCCATTATGATGTCCTTCTCCAAGCAACACGTCAAAGTATGTGAGGCGAAGCCTCATCATTATTGCCTCCAAAGAGCACTCTGGCTGAACCATCTCCAAGACTTATCTGTTCATTCTTGTGGCAGTCCATGGGATGTACAGTGCACTTCTCAGCACAGCTCAAAGGCCTCAAAAGATGTTACTGTATATAAATGTTCAAAAGTTGAAGGGGAAGAGAGGAAGGGGAGGGAGTGCAGTCAAAGGGGGGAGGAATAAATCACCATGACAGCAAAGGTTGGTGGGTGGAATTAGGGATGAAGGAATGGGAAATGTTCAATGGGGACTTGAAAAAATAGGCATAGATCATGGGTAATTATTTATATACACTATAACTTGTATGACAATGTATATGAATTTTGTAAGCAAGGCAATAAAAATATAATGTATATGAATGTATAAAACACAAGGTACATGAATAAAACATGATGAATGTGAATAATTATATGCAAATCAATAGAAAAAATTTTAAAACCATGTTGGAAAAAAAGAGAATATATTTCATTAATATTGTAATAGTGTGTAAACTTTTCCTTAGCTTTTATTTACAAAACTCTTATTATTTCAGCAAGCTGTCACAAAGGCTCCAAGAATCATCAGGTGGAAAGCCCTGAATATTGTTCTTTAATTTAAATGTTATTATTCATAGTCTTAAGACTTCTTAGACTCCATGGACTTGAATGAAAAAGAAAAAAAAAACAACAATTATTGCTACTACAAATTCCACTTGTAACTCAACAACTCTGGATGTTTTTCAAAATTGTATTAAAAAGTGACCAATATGTACTAGGTTGAGAGCCATGCTTTAAATGACCTGAATAAACAAAGAAAAATTCCCCAAATCCTTGCTTTAGCTTCAGAGATTCTAACATGCACTGAACAATTTTAATAAAACAATTTTTCATGTTGTCACATGAAAACTATTCCCTTAGTTACTGGCTTAACAACTGCTGTTGATTAAGTTTCCAACAACAAATTGGCCATGATTATTTCAGGTCTTCATTTAAAAATTTATATTAAATATGTAATAAGCTACTTTGGTTAACAGAAGTTGGAAGGATATTAGTGCCACAGTTTATTATCATGAGTAATTTTTGTGTCTCCTATCAGTATAACTACAGGAATAGTTCAATACCACCAGCTGATAATAATCTTTATAAATCCTACTTTGCAGCTAAACCATCTGTTACATATTATATGTTTCTCCATATGCATATGTGAATCACTTGTCACTCAAAACAAATACACAATTAAAATTACCATTTTGCATAGCGTTTGTTGTTGTTTTGGCTTGTTCTTGTATGAAATGAAAATATTCCTCAGTGTCAGAGACCAAAAATAAATGCAAATTTTAAAAACCATTTTTACTGGTACAATTATAAGGCAAATTTAAAAACACTTAAACTATTTAAAAATATATCTTAAAAGTAAGTTAAAAATAATGGTCACCAATAGTGGATATAGTTATTTATTATTATTATTATTATTACTATTACTATATATTCATAGGTTCCAAATACCCATACAAAATGAAAAATAACACATCTCTTTGTAAATTAGTAGCTAATTCAGTTTTTGTTTTTATACTATAAAACATTTTCCATGATTCAGTATTAGAAAATTGACTAATAATTTACTTGTTTGAAAGGTTCAGTTCCCTACATCATGAGTCATAAGGGTGAAATCTCAAAACTAGATTCTTCACAAATCTGTGATTTGATTTCTCCTAATTGTTAATCAGTCACAGGCTCAATGACTAGTAAGAGGCAATTTTCAATTCACTTAAAAATGTATGCAAAAGGGCAACAATAACAACAACCAAAAAAAACCCAACAGAGGGATATATAATCTTCTAATTGGGTAATGTATTTCAAATTTTAACTTTTCTTCAAGAATTACATTCAGCACTAAGGAATTCAGTTGAAAGTTACCATGAGCTCCTAAAGTATTAATTAAAGCACAACTAGAGAAAAACTTCATTTCATGGTTGTATAGTACCTTAAGCTGCTCTGTTTTAAGTGATGATAGGATCACAAATAAGGAATTATATAGCAGAAACACTAGTAACTACTTACACTCATCAATGAGAGAAATTGGAAAATATTTAGGGAGAGAGATGTAGGAAGAGTCAGCTAAATAACCAACTCTTCGGAAGAACTGAAATATTGAGATTTTCTGGAAAAAACACACTTTTTCAATTTCACAATTAAAAAAAACCCCAAAAAATCAAACACAACCCAATAGTCCCACTAGCTAGCTAATGAATATAAATAAATAAGATGTTTTCCATCAACTTCCTTTTGTGTTGTCAGGTGCAGGTGAGTTGCCTGCAACTCATAGTGACCTTATGTACAAGAGCTCTGAAACCTGCCTTATCCAGAGCCAATCTAATTGTCCAAAAGACATAACCCCATTTCTCTAGTCACTGAAGCAATCCATCTCATCCTGGGTCGTCTTCTCCACCCTTCCAAGCATGATGTCCTTGTCAAAGGACTGGTCCGTCCTGGCCACATGCCCAAAATATGTGAGATGGAGTGTCAAAATCCTTACTTCAAGGGAGCAGCTTGGTTTCACTCTCTCCAGGAGAGACTTGTTTGTTCTCCTGGCAGTACACGGTATTTTCAACACTTTTCTCCTGTACCACAACTCAAAGGCATCGATCCTTCTTCTATCATCCTTAATTATTGTTCAGCTCTCTGACACAAAGAACATAATTGGGAAGACTATGGACTAGTTAAGGCACACCTTAGTCTCCAGACTTACATTATTGCTCTTCAGTACTCTAGAGAGGTGCCTGACAGCAGACTTTACCCATGCAATTTGTCTTCTGATTTCCTGACTGCGGTGCCAAAAGTGCTGATTGTGGAACCAAGCAAATTGAAGTTGTTAACAATTTCAATCTCTTCTCCAGGGACCATGAAGCTGTCAATCAGCCCAGTGGTAAGAATCTTTGTTTTCTTAAAGTTGAGCTTAAATTCCTGTTGAAGACTACAATCATTGACTTTCTCAAGCAAATGTCTCGTGTCCTCCTCAATCTGCATAATGCAGATTTTTTTATGATTCTTCCTCCTGTCCTGATGGTACATTCCTCCTTATAAAGTCCAGCCTCCCAAATGACCTGTTCTGCATATAGATTGAAAAGGTATAGAGATAGGATGCATCCCTGATGCATACCATATACTATAATGAAATGTGCACGGAGCTGGAGTCAGAAAATCAAAAAGGTCAAACTCACTCAGCCATTCTTAAGCTGAGTAAAACTGAAGAACAAGTTTAAGTCTCAAGTTGCAATACTTAAGGATGCTAAGGGTAAAATATAGAATAATCCAGGAAGCACCAAAAGAAGAAAGAAGGCGTATACAGAGTCACTATACCAAAAAGAATTGGCTGATACAGAAGGATTTAATGAAACAACATATGATCAAGAGCCAATGATGATGAAGGAGGAAGTTCGAGCTGCTCTGAAAGAATTGGCAAAAAACAAGGAATGGATGGAATACCAACTGACATATTTCAGCAAAAAGATACTACCCTGAACATTCTTACCAGGTTGTGCCAAGACATCTGGAGGACATCAGAAGAGATCTGTATTTATTCCCATTCCAAAAAAAGATGACCCGACAGAGGGTGGGTCAAACAGTATCACTAATATCACACAAGCATGATTCTGCTGAAGATTATCCAAAAATGACTGCAACAGTCCATCAGCAGAGAACTGCTAGATGTACAAACTAGATTTAGAAGAAGCTGTGGCACTAGGGACATCACAGCCAATATTAGATGGATCTTGGGTGAAAGCAGAGAGTACCAGAGGAATGCCTATCTGTGTTTCAGTGACTATGCAAAGGCATTTGACTGTGTGGATCACAACAAATTGTGGCTAACCTTGAGGAGAATGGGAACTTAATTGTGCTCATGAGAAACCTATATTTGAACCAGGAAGCAGTAGTCAGCACAGTGCAGGGAAAAATACTCCAAGGTCCAGGATCAGGAAAGGTGTACGCCAGGGATGCATCCTCTTGTGCTGATGCCTGAAAATATATCATAGTCTAACTCTGAAAATATTTACCCATGTTTGATGCCCAAACAAAATCTTTTTACAAATTCTATTCCTGCTAGACATTAGAGATTACATGATAGCAGTTAAATAACTAATAATTGTAGAAAGGCATGCTTTTGGCCATAAAGTGTAAGGCAAAATATCACAGATTACTGCACAAGATATTTTAATGGCCATTAAAACTACAGTGTACCAGAACCAAGTTATGCTTACTTACCCTTTAGAATCTGCCATGGAAATTTACATGTGGAGGGTAGTGTCACACCATGATATGCATATGTATAACAAAATATTCATAATGAAGAATTTTACTTCCAAGAATTTTCCTTACTTACATGACACTTGTTTAATAATAAGAACAAAAAGATTCAATTTAAGCTTATGGAAGGAGCTCTCATGGTGCAATGGTTAAGTTCCTGGCTTTCTGAACTCATCCATGGTTCCCCAGAACAAAGATCTAGTGATCTGCTCCAATAAGAAAACAGCCAAGAAAATGCTAGGGAAAGCTGTACTCTATCAAAGGGGTCACACTGCAGAGTCAAAATTGTTCAAGGGGACCTAAGAACAACGACAACAAGTTCTTTCAAATCCACAGATGACACTTCTTCCTCTCCAAAGTTACATAGCTTAGCAAATTTATTCTGTCCATATTATAGTATAGGGATCTGCAGAGTTCCCCCATCTCTACAAATACACTGAGAATCCCTGCATGTATTGGTGAGAGTTACCATATCTTAATGTATGTATATATTGTTCTCAACTTCAGTGTTCATGTCATTCTTTAAAAATATCTTTGTATTGTTACTGCCTTTGTTGTTGTTGTTGTTATGTGCCATCGAGTCGCTTGCGACTCATAGCGACCCTATGTACAAGAGCTCTAAATGCTGTTCTATCCTGTGCTATCCTCACACTTTCTGAC
>NW_006399757.1:4355691-4366744 GCF_000299155.1 Elephantulus edwardii | reverse complement strand
ATATCCCTAGTACCACGACCTCTTCTAAATCCAGCCTGCACATCTGGCAATTGTCTGCTGACATATTGTTCCAAATGTTTTTGTATAATTTTCAGCAGAATCTTGCTTGCATGTGATATCAATGATATTGTTCAATAATTTCCACACTCTGTTGGGTCACCTTTCTTTGGAATGAGAACAAATATACATCTTTTCCAGTCAATGGGCCAGCTGGTTGTTCTCCAAATTTCTTAGCACAACTTAGTGAGCACATCTAGGCCAGTGTCTGTTTGTTGAAATATGTCAATTGGTACGCCGTCAACTCCTGGAGCCTTGTTTCTTGCCCATTTGCAATTTGAACTTCCTCTTCCATCACCATAGGCTCTTGCTCATATGTCATTTCATTAAATTCTTCTGTGTCAGCCAATTCCTTCTGATACAGTGACTCTGTGTACTCCTTCCATCTTTTCTTGATTCTTTCTGGATCATTTAATATACTGCCCAAAGTATCCTTAAGTATTGCCACCCATGGTTTTAGTGTGCTATACAACTCTTTGAAAATAGCAGGCAATGAATATGATAATTTGAATTTATAAACAAAGCAAAACAAATAAAATATTTTGTTATACTAAAAGTTACCTTCTCCAGAAGGTCCTTAGAAGGTTGTATTTTGGCATCAAAGAATGTTAGTTAACTTTAAGCTTTATGGAACTTATACTAACTTATCCACATATTTTCTTAGAAATAATATTTCAGGTTTCTTGCACATCTATCAAAAATTCAAATAATGAGAATCTTTGTTTTCTTTGTGTGTGTGTGTGTGTGTGTGTGTGTACAAATGTCTCTCTCTCTCTGTGTACATACATATCTTGACTATCTTGATTCATTTCTAACATGATGGTACACAGCTATCTCTCCTTATGTGTGTGTATATATAATCTATCTATCTATCTATCTATCTATCTATCTATCTATCTATCTATCTATCTATCACTTAGAGACAGACAGATATAGAGACCATGACAAAAAGGTGGCCAACATCCTCCCATGAGATGTACTACCTCTGAAAACCCATTGGAGCGTCAGCTTTGAGTTGTTTCTATCTGGAGGATACATAACAACAACATATATAGATTAGATATATAGATAGACGGACACACACACACAGTTGGTGTAGTTTTGTATTGTAGAGTTGGAACTGATCCATAACTGATCTTCCACTGGGTTTTCAGAGGCAGTTAATTACAGGGGAGGAGACTACCCATGCTTCTCCCATGGAGCAGCTGATGGCCTCAAACCGCTTGCCTTCAGGATTGTAGCACAGCTTCTTGCTACTAAGCTACCAGAGCTCCCATGCATACATCCATCTATACAGCTATCTATAAACACACACACACATATGTGTGTGCATATATGTATATATATGTGTGTGCGTGTGTATATATATATATATATAATTTGAGATCAAGTTATATGCATAACTTGAGATTATTAAACTTTTCCTTGCTAATGCAGCTGTGCTGCTAACTCAAAGCCTGTACCTCTCCCGCAGTTAGCGCTACTGGAGAAAGATGAACAATTTCCTCCCATGTGACTTACAGCCTTGTCAACTGTGAGTTGGTTTGAACAAGATAACATGAGTTTCAGTTTTTTGGATTTCCTAGACTGACCAGTAATGGGTAGAAAACTATTTTCCTCCCGTGGAAATGCTGGTGGATTCAGACACCATGGACTCAGAGCCTTTAGGTTAGCAGTGTGATTCACTATAGACCAGACCACTAGAGCTCCCCAAATGGAGTAAAAGCACCATAAAATAATGTGAATAGCAGTTTTTCTTTAACAGTGAAAACTACTACAAAATGCAAGGAAAAATTCTTTTCCTTCTGTTAAAAAAAAAAACCACACAACTTTTAAAATTAAAGTGGAAACTAAATTTAAGAAAAGATTTATTCTTAACATTATTTGCAGAGAACACCATTTATTTATGTATTCATCCATAAAACATTGGCAGGACATCGACACCACACCACATGTCCCTCGGAGCATAATAGGTCTAAGGCTATAAAAGTAAATAATATGTAGTCTCTATCTTTTAGGAGCTCACATGAAAATAAATGTATGAAAGATAACCTCAGTAGCATTAAAACATTAGGGTCATCACTGACTGAAGACTCAAGGAAAAGCTTCACGAAGCAGATATTTCAACAAGATTTCAAATTCTCTTCTGCAGTTCACAAGGCACTTGGCAGTTGTGAAAGTAACAAAGTCTACATTTCTTTTCCAGAAAAGGACCTAAGAAAGAAACTGCTCCTCTAACAGTGTAGTCACCAAGTCAGGATGTAGCTGGGGTATAAGGAACTAGATTTGCAAGTTATTTATAACGTAGAATCAACAGAAATTGAGGACAGGTTTAATGGGGCTTGAGGGGGAAAATATATCAAAATAATACTTCAGTTTTAAGGTGAGTAGACTAGAGGATGACATTAAATGAAACCTAGATGATCAACCAACAAATACTTACTGACTAGCACCTATGCACCAAACACTGTTCCAGGTGCATGGCCTTAAGCAAAGTATGAAATCTGCTTTCATTCTAGTTAGGGAAGAACAGTAAATCAATGAATTAACTGTGACAGTACAAATGTCATGAAGAAAATAAAAACAGTGTATGATAGTGACTGGAGTAGGTAGCTGAAATGGTCAGGAAAAATGACAAGAGAACTGGAACCTAAATGATAAAGCAGCTAGCCACCAAGGGAAGAATTGATAGGTAAATGGTAACAAATGCAAAGGCTGCAACAGCATCAGGGGATAGAATGTGATCACAGGCCATAAACACAGCTGCTGTGTGAGGAAGGGAAGCTGAGGAGTGGAAGTAAAGAAGACTGGAGGAGCATGGCACTTCGTATAATTCACTGAAAGGAGTTTAATGCCCATGATGTAAATCTTTGTCTTCTCTGTGGAACATGGACTTCAAGGAGGAGAATAAAGGTAGAGTCCAGATTTTAAAAAATAAGCCGAACAAAACACTGAAACAGTTGTGGCTCAGATTCGGCTTCTAACAGTGTTCAAATGAGAAGCAGCCAGACCTTGGACAGAGAGAGGTGACAAGATGTGGAATGGAATGTGTAGCATATGGGAAAGGAGTTAGTGAAGTGCATTTCGGGAAGACAGATTTTAAACCACAACATTTGCTTTCCCATTCAGCCCATTCTGAGTTCATGTCAACTGTGTACAGCACAGTAGACTGCTATAGGGTTTCTAAGTTTGTAACCTTTATTCAAGAAAACTGCCACATCTTTTTCAAGTGGTGGGTTCAAATCACTAACCTTTTAGTTAGCAGCTGATCTCTTCATCACAGTCCACCAGCGCTCCTTAAACAAGTAGACAGAAGTGGTAATGTTTACAGAGAAGGTGAAAGCTTGGGGAGAAAGAAGCTTCAGCGTGATTGAGTCAGGAATAGTTCTGCTTTGGCCAAGTGAGAAATGGAATGTCTAGAAACTTGTAAGTAAAACAGCCTGTAGACAGTAGGCTATTAAGCTCAGGAAAGTTCATCTCTACATGTAATTCGAAGCCAAAAAATTATATAAGACAATCAAGGTAGAATATGGAAGGATGGAGATTATGAAAACATGTTTATTCTTTCTGTATTTGTAAATGAAGAGAATAATTGGGGTTAGAACCCTTGAAAATTGGCTTTTCTAGCCACTGTTTTAGCCCTCATTGGGGGGCATAATCTCCAACTATCGTAAATGAGGACATGTGGTCTTGCAAATCATCAACAGCTGTGAGACCAATATAAGACAGTATTTTTTCACAATGTAAGATAGGGTGACAATGGTGGTAGAGAGATTGTGAAGAGACTGTGGCACTGTTTTGAAATAATTGTGGCAAGATGTAACCAGAAGAAACCTGGAGATAAAGGCCACAGTTAAAGGTTTGCTTGCTGGGTGACTGAAGGAAAAGATGACTTGTTACTGCTCTGAAATAGTTTGCTGGATGATTGAGGAAACCAGAGGTTTCTTGCATTTGTACTGTTGAACAAAAGCTGGACTTTCACTAATTGAGGAACTGTGCTTTGTTAATCTGGTTTGCGACTGCTGGACTAAACCTGGACTTTCATTGTGAGATATTCTTTGCCTTTAATAAACCCTACAACCGTTAGTAAAGTCTATGAGTCTTACAGTGAACATTTGACTCAATGATTGGTAGAAATAGGTGCAGGAGAATGGGGGGGGGGTGCATGTTTGACCATGTAGCTATTTGTGTGGTGCTATGGATGATATTGATAGGGACAGTTTCCCTTTATGAAGCAGGCAGAAGTCAGACATGACCATTCCAATGATGCAACTGCTCTTTTCACAGTAATGAATTTCAACTTGGACACTTAAAATTAAAGTAAATTATTATTTCAGCAGGCTGCTGGAATCCTATATAGCCTTTACTTTGTTGGTAAAGATTTACAGTCTTTACCAACACCTGGTGGATAGATGTACTCAGTCCTACAGGATTACTATGAGTTGGATTTCACTAAACAGCAGCAGGATTTGGGCCCCTTCCTATTTTCCTCCCTAGGCCCTGTCAGCTCAGTACAGGAAATATATGAGCTTGTAGTCACGAAACAAAATTCACTTAAAAAAACAAAATGATATCACACAAAAAAACCCCCAAACAAAAACCAGTCATGTTGTATTGCCATCAAGTCAACAAATCATATAGTCCCTGAAGAATAACTTATTATATCATATGCTTCTTAATTTCGCTCTGTATTCTCATTATAGTCTATTTCCTTTTTTTTGGGGGGGGACACACATCGATTTTTATTTTACACTCAATTAGAGATGTTGTTAATATGCAAAGGGAGAGGTGAATGTTTACGTCCTTGGTACAGTCTTGAGGAACATGACTTATTTACAACATAAGGAGGTAATAAGCTGAAAGGCCTGGAATTGCTGACCAAGGAGGGAAGGAGTAGCTGCCTTGTCTTCTGGGAAGGAGGCAATCCTGATTCCTTTAGGGCTGAGCCCACACATCTCAAGGCTGAACGAGGTCCCCCTCTTTCTCATCCTCTGGGTTCTGCAACGCTAGCATGAGAGGGTTTTCTTCTCTGGCCAGTCGGTTTCCCCCATTCTCACAGGGTCCCACACAGGTGGGAACCAGGGGTGCAGGAGGGCACATCACAGGTGACTGGGCCGGTCAGCAGTGGAGTGTATGGGGCCCCCGGGGACTCCTTGTGTCAGCAGCTGCCTGGAGCGGACTTGAGGGGACACAACTACACGTTCCGCTCCATCGCCCGTTTTGCCACCTCCGCCTCGCCCTCCCCAGCGCGGCTCTAGTCTATTTCTTTTCTGCCACTTCAGACAACTCTCTGATAACTACTAAGTCCTCCCAACACCTAACAGCTCACTATTCATATAAAAGGCACTTTTTGAAATTTCCATTATGAGTTTATAGATTCAGCTTTTAAAAAAAATCGGAGAGACTACTTCTAATAAGCACTGAAAACATCCACCGAGCCATGTAATTAAGTCCTTAAACTCAAATAATCATGGGTGATTTCAGAACCATGCTACGGGTTCTTCCTGAAGCCCCAAATACGCTAACCTTTATTTCCTACTCACGGTCAGAACTCACTAAAGGATTAGTGAAGAAATGAAAGGAATCAAGTTGCTTCATTATAAAGACTTCACATTTTCTTTCACAACTGTCATCTCAATTTCTTTTATAATACCTTGAATAGAGTTTAATAAATACATACTGCATAAAGGAAAAAACACAAGTATACTTTTATGACAAAAATGACTTTTCCCCTCCTTCCTTGTGAATTTATCTCAAACTTCATTTATTTAAAAAGATTTTACTTGATTACAAAATATTTCCTGATTACTCTTAGCATATGACTGTATTAATTCATTCAATAAGCCTTTTTGACTACCTACTCTGAACAAGCCCTGGGAATACAGTGAGGAACCAAAGATCAGATCTCTGGCCTTCCCTTTGTCAGCAGTAACACCCTTACACTTGCTACAAACAAAACCCAAGTAGTTATACCTCACCACATAAGAAGTTTCAAACTTATGGAAGTCCCTCTACCATAACAGTTTCATTCTCCCTAAGTATTTAAAGTTATTATGTCTGTGGTCAAATAATGTTAGTATGTTTCTATAAAAAAATACATTAAGTGTCCTAACTAACTACATTTTCAAGTACCCTTAAAGTTTTCTCATGTGCAAAGGAACAAGAAAATGTACTGTTACAGAAATGCACTTTGAAGCTCAAAATAGTGAGGTAATATTTTTCTGAATAACTTATTTACAAGTTTTTCCCTATGAAGTCATAAATTCTACAGATCTTCTAATTATAACCTATTCATTCAAATGCATTACAAAATACTCTGTCGATTGAAAATAGTTATAAAGTTTAAATTAAGTTTGTTAAGGTGCTCTACTCCTTTTTTTGTTGTGGTTGGTTTTCACTGGTTTACTTATAATCATATATACACACAGTATTTCATATAATCAATTACTATTGATCTTTGCCTATTATCCCCCCTTAATTTCCAGCTAACAAACAATCCCCGACAAGTCTTTACCTACACTTCTCTCCCTTGACTTAAGGCAGATGATCTGTTTCTTTAGAAGCAGCTCAATTGTATCAAGGTGCTTGTCTCCATGACGAAAGCAAATGTTAGTGTTTATCATCAAAGGAACATGCAATCACAGTGACGTGTTCAGCTTCACTCCATAAGCGCTTTTGCCATGTTTTACTTACCTCCAAAGGTTGGCTGTCTTCAATTTCCGAGCTTCTACTTCCTGTCACCTTCTGCTCATTTTCCGTATCTCCTACAAAACAGAGAAAAACACTCTTAAAAATAACAACTTTTCCATACTTTTGATACGAATTTGTCTTCTGTTTGTCTGAAATACCTTCTTGTCATTAAGTTACATGTAAAAATAGCCATTCCTGTTTCATTACATAGCTAACAATTTTTAAGAAGAGCAATCTTTTTGAGTAAAATAAACCATTCATCAAATATACAGACACACCTAAAACTTTTTCGTGTTTCAAAAGTTTAAAACAGCTTATTCTTTAAAAATCAAGTTAATTAATAATTTGTAAATAAGGTTCTACTGCGAATAGAATCAGGGAATCTTAAGACATGAAGATACAGCAAATTACTTTTAAATAAATATTCTTTACATTATTAATAACTGTTCTCTTTTTTAAAAAATAAGATTTTGCTCTTTATAAACTTTTACTTTTGTCTTATGTAATTACCTTACAGTTGTTGTTGTTGTTATGTGCCGTCGAGTCGCTTGCGACTCATAGCCACCCTACGTACAATGTACAACAGCCCTAAATTGCTCTGTCCTATGCCAATCGCACTGTCTCCGATACACCCATCCCGATTTACCCCAGTCACTCAATCAATCCACCTCAAAGAGGGCCTTCCCCTCCTGCACTGTCCCTCCACCCTCCCAAGCTTGATGTCCTTCTCCAAGGAACGGTTTCTCCTTAAAACATGTCCAAAGTATGTCAGACAGAGCCTCAGAATCCTTGCCTCCAAGGAGTCACCCGGTTTAATCCTTTCCAGGATGAATCTGTTTGTTTTCCTAGCAGTCCATGGTACTCTCACTACTATTCTCCAGCACCACAGCTCAAAGACATCAACTCTTCCATCCTCCTTGGTTATTGTCCAACTATCTGATGCTTAACAAGTGATTGCAAAGACCATGGCCTGTATCAGATGCACCTTAGTCTCCAGAAAGGCACCACTGGTCTTCAGTACTCTGGAGAGGTCCCTAACAGCAGACGTTCCCATTGGAATATGCCTTTTAATTTCCTGGCTACTGGTGCCAAGACTGTTGACTATGGAGCCAAGCAAACTAAAGCTGTGTACAATCTCAATCTCTTCACCATCCATCCTGATGCTGCCAATTGGTCCAGTGGTAAGAACCTTTGTCTTCTTGACATTGAGCCTCAATCCATATTGGAGGCTGCAGTCCTTGACCCTGTGCAGCAAGTGCTTCAGGTCCTCCTCAGTTTCAGCAAGCAGGGTTGTGTCATCTGCATAACGCAGACTGTTGATAGATCTTCCACCAATCTTGACCCCACATTTCTCCTCATAGATACACATTTTTTTATATATATATAATAACTAACAAGCAAATGCTAGATAATCCTTACAAGAAGAAAGAATAAGGAACAAATTCATTAACAGGTCTTCAGTTCATATTTTGATTGCTCAAAGTGGGGTCTGGGCTCCTATCAGTTCTATTTACTAATAGAACCCTTACTAAAGAAGTATATGGTGCCACTGTTGTAGAATGAGGCTGGCATTGGGGTGGGGGTAAGACTGAGAAAAACTGGATGAAATATGTTTACGGCATTGAAGTCTATGGGGGAGAGAATAGTCAAAAAGTATTATATTTTATGGCATTATTTTTATCGTAGGAGTACGCAATGAGGGTTGCAGAGTGGATTATATTTGGGGGTAGGGGTGGGGTTTGGGGAGGTGCGAGGGGATTGTGTACCAATGAGGGAGTTTTTCTTTTGCTTTTCAAGGAGAGGAGCAAAGGGGGGGAGGGGGGAGGCGTTTGTGCGGGGAGAAGGGTGCAACAATGAATGAATGGAATTCCAAAATCTCTGTAGATGTTCATTGAAATGAAAAATAAACAAACTAAATTAAATAAAAAATTAAAAAAACACCAAAAACCCCCCCATACTTTTAATATGAATCAAAATATTGTACATATTGTATTCCACTGAGAAATCTGTTAAATTTCTTCTTTTATTGATAAAAATTCTTATGTCTGAGTTTAAAAAAAAAAGCTACAACACACACACACAAAAGAAGTTGGTAACTAGGCTTGGCTTAAGATGTGTAATAAAGGACACATTATAGACACAGATTGGGTAAGCACAAGCATAACTCAATTTATTAATGGTAATTTTAATTTGTCAATCATCACTAAAGCTCTACAATTAACACTGTATGCAGAAAACCTAATTAGCCTACTTTTTAAAAATAGGTTGTTGTTATGTCCTGTAGAGATGGAATTGACCTATAGCTGGCCCTCCAATGGATTTTCAGAGGCAGTTAATCACATGGAGGAGACTGCCCATCCTTCTCCCATGGAGTAGCTGGTGGCCTTGAACCATGTGCCTTCAGGATTGTAGTATAATTTCTTGCCACTAGGCCAGCAGATTTCGCTTTTAATGTATGATGACAGCTAATTCACTACTTTGTAAATTGATCCTTGAATAGAATTTATCATTCAGGAATGCCCAAAACAGGAAAGACTACCAAGTTAATGGATGATGGTTTATCTTACACAAACGATGAGAAATTTGCTAACATGAGGATGACAAGCAAAGTGTGAAAGCCATGGTTGAGCTTAATCCCTCAATACAAAATACAAACCTAGTTTATTAATGGTAATAATTAAGGAAAAGCCTCTTGAAAATGTTAAATTATTAAATACAACATTGTAAATTCTAAATAATCTTTATTTGTTGCTGTTGATTGCTGTTGAGGATGACTCTTAGTGACCCTATGAACAAAATGCCTGAAGCCTTTCTATAACTATCATCATTTATGAAAGTTCATAGAGTTTCCAGAGGCATGTTGTTTAGTGTGTAGATACTTTAAAAACTATTTCTTTACTTAGGACAAATTAACTCTTCCAAATATTTACAATCCAAGTATACCAACATATACTCCAGATTATCAGCTTTGTTCTGAGCTCTCTAGAACATTATTATTGCTGAGAAGGCCTACAACATAGTTCAAGAAATATTTAATCAATGAGTATTTTTAATAAATTAAAAAATCTGTCTCTGTCATTTCACTTCCTTAAAACTGTGACAAAATGCTACTTAACATTAATTAAATCTGTATCTGGACATGCAGTACTTCTTTAAAATATTATCTGTGAAGTGTCAAAGGCACACTTACTTATTAATTGTTTGATGGAGTTTTACTCGTGATCCATAATTATGGCATCATTTTATAGACTTTAAAAGTAGCTGATAACTGACAAACTAAAATCCAATTAAAACAAAAGCATGAAGAATTTTGGAGTTTTGTTTCCAAGACAATAAAGTCAATTTTTCTGAAGCAGAAAATCAAATGGATCTGTTCTTATGACTTAGGATGTCAGACAACTATGTATTTTGAATTTTTTTTAAGTTATCATTTAGGTTTACATCAAGAAAAAAATTCCTCTTTTTCAGAAAGATGGGGTAAACAGTCACTCTCCTTGCCCCAATTTACAGGTGGAAAACAAAACACACAGTACTTCAGTCTGCATGGTTGAAGGCCTCACAGTGCAGAGCATGAGTAGCCAAATTAAAACAAATCTCTGGATAATTAGGTCAAGGCTGTTTAAAAATTCATACATTATGTTTATAACAAAATACGTCTAACCCAATATGAAAGGCCATTTAGTAGAAGAAGCATTGCTTACTATTCAAATGATTACGCAGTCACACAAACATTATGTATTTTGCTGAAATCGTGCACCACAAAGTCTGTGCTTTCTGATTTCAAGGTGTGTATGCCGAAGTGTTTCCATTCTTCCTTACTGCTTGAATAACCAGAAATGTTATCAGCCAGTCCCCTTGACATCACACAATACATCTGCCTGGAAGCAACTGCAGAATCACTATTTACTGAAATGCCATGTCTGCTGATGACTCAGATAGGGCAATAACTGATTACGAGAATGCCATCTGAAAGATTATTTCTCTATAAATAAAGGCACAAAATGAAAGTTAAGCAAACAAAAAATAGATAAAAGGTCACAAATGAAATGTAATTTTTTAAAATTTTTTATAAAATTAAAAGTTGTTTATTAGTAGTCAGTACATTAAATTTAATATTTTATACTTGAGCACCACAACAAGAAAAAGGAGAATAATCCAATTGAAAAATGGGCACAGGATAAGAACAGACACTTCACCAAGGAAGACATTCAGATGGCCAACAAACACATGAAGAAATGTTCAAAATCCCTAGCCCTGAGAGAGATGCAAATCAAGACAACCATGAGATATCATCTCACTCCAGTAA
>NW_006399757.1:4340298-4353676 GCF_000299155.1 Elephantulus edwardii | reverse complement strand
ACTGGCACAGGACAGAGCAGAGTTCAGGGCTGTTGTACATAGGGTCGCTATGAGTCGCAAGCAACTCGATGGCACATAACAACAAATGACATATGCCTATGTATATAACCAACCAACATCACATTTGGTTCTTATTATGGCACAAAAGACAGATGCTTTATCCAGGTGAGTGACACCTAAGGGTACTCAGTGACTTGCCCGTAGTCTCAAGGGTAGAACACAATTGGGCAGAAATAGAACACGGTTTCTTAACCCCTTTGGGGACACCATAGTGCTCAGGGGGAAAAAAATCAACTCTCTGGGTTAGAACTAAAGTGTGAAGAAAAGAGGCAGACCACTGTGCTAATCCAGTCACCTGGATCTCAAACACTTTGCTCCTTTCTTCCTTCCATGGTTCCCACTGATCAAGTGATGTCTTCCCTTTTCACTCCTGACAGCCAAGTACTTTAGACTAAATCAAATCTCCCTCATCTCATCTGATCATAAAGCAACTGAAGAGTTTGCCTGATATTCATTAAGATTGAAAGGCTAGAAAGAAATTTTAAAAGAGGCAAACATTATAGCATAGCCTCATTTTCTTTCTTTAAAATGTGGTTCTTATTTAGTCAGTAAAAGGTAAAGTTTCAGATTTCACATTCTTCACATTGTCTATAATTTGCTGTGATTCACACAAAAGCTCTGTAATGTCAATAAAACATAAGTAAACATCTTTCTGGTATTCTCTACTTTCAATCAACATCCATCTCACATCAGCAATGTTATCACTCATTTCATGTCCTCTTCTGAACCTGCCATGAATTTCCGGAATAGCTCTGTGGATTTATATTATTCTAATTCTTCTTTAATTATCTTTAGCAAAATTTTACTTGTAAATATTAATAATATTGTTTGACTGTAAGAAGTACGAGGGCCATGTGGGGATAGCCATGTCTGATTTTTACCAGCTTCATACAAATGGAAGCTCTTTCTCTCAACTACATCAACACAAAAACCCAATTCCCATGAGGTCAACTATGTCCACCATGCTCCTGCACCTCTTTCTATTATTCCCAGCACCAATCTTACTGCTTTACTAGGTCCAAAATCTGATGTGATAGCTCACAAACAACACAGAACTATATTAGGGAATGCTGTAATTCAGATTAGCAAGATTCACTCACTCAGGACAGCTTCCAAAATGCACTTGCAAGCACCTCAGCCTTGAACCTTGCTTGCAGCATTAGGCCAGTGTCACAAAACAGTTGGTCCTGCCAGTTATGCCTCCAACAAAGTCGGGCAAAAGGCTCTTAGTTCTGGTTCAATGGCAGAGCAGGCCTAGGGTCTAGTCTTACATCAGGTCTCTGATTCTCTGTAGCTGCTGCTGCTGCTCTTATAGCTGCTGCTCTCAAAGGTCCTGGTCTAAGTGGTGCATGAACTTCTTGCCCCAAAGAATGTGTTGCATTATATTGCTGCTTCTTTGCTAATGGTTAGATTCTCCAATTCTGCTGCCTAATCCCCTGAATTTAACGGTAAAACTACCCAATCCCCTTGTGGATTGGCAAAACTAGCCAATCCCCTTGTGGATAGGCTATCACATCCAATTTGCATATCCCCACCCATCCACATGGCAAAGTTAGTCAATAGCTAGGGAAGTCACTTTGAGTAACAAACCTTTAACACCACATTGGCACTTTCTGCATTCTGGTGGCTCTCTGAAATATGCACAAATATGGATCTCTTCCAATTGGTTGGCTAGGTAGCTGTCTTCCAAATTATGTGAATTGGATTAAGAAAATGTTTCCAGTAGTGTTATGCAGTATCTGTCCTTTTATGATTGAGATATTTCACTCAGCAATGTTCTCCAGACTCGCCCATATTGTACAGTGTTTTACGAGTTCACTGTATTACAGTGCTGCCTAATATTCTATTGCGTGAATGTTTCATAGTTTTTCTATCCTCTTGCTTGTTGATAGGCACTTACTTGGGCTGCTTCCATCTCTTTTTTGCTGTGAACAATACAGCAATAAACATGGCTGTTTGAGTCACAGTTCTGGTTGCTGGTTTATTCTTAGTAGTGGAATTGTTGCGTCAAATAGTATTTCTATTTTCAACTTTTTGAGAAAGCACTATTTTTTTTCTATTGGTTTGCTTGCAAAGTTTGTATACACTGTGTTTCATAATACATGACTGACATGGGCGTGTTGAGGGGAGAATAGGAAAAGAGTGGATAGATCATTACACTACATTGGAACACTACATTAGATGTGGAGAAGAGTAGTCTGAAAGAAATATATGATTAGGCATTATATGTATGACAACAATATGGAACAAAACATACAATACAAAATGGACTGCGAGAGTGGGGAGAGAGGAAGGGAAGAAAGTGTGCAAGAACGAATGAATAAAAAAAAGAATATAGATGCTGAAGATCAAATCAACATTTCTTAATGTATATTTTTTCAGTTTATGTTCTTGGTGTCTGTGTGGTATTATTCTTGATAATATGAGATAGCTAGAGATAGAGATATAGAGATATATAGTTGTTTGTTGTTGTTATGTGCTGTCGAGTCACCTGCGACTCATAGCAACCTTATGTACAAGAGCCCTAAACTCTGCCCTCTCCTGTGCCAATCTCACCATCTCTGGCATACCTAACCCCATTATCCCAGTCACTCAATAAATCCATGTCATTGAGGGTCTTCCTCTCCTGCGGTGTCCCTCCACCCTCCCAAGTATGACGTCCCTCTCCAAGGACTGGTCCCTCCCTGTAACATGTCCAAACTATGTCAGATGAAGCTTCAGAATCTTTGCCTCCAAGGAGAAGCCCAGCTTCACCCTTTCCAGGGCAAACCTGTTTGTTTTCCTAGCAGTCCATAGTATATTCAATACTCTTCTCCAACACTACAGCTTAAAGGCATCAATTATCCTTTTATCATCCCTAGTCACTGTCCAGCTCTCCGATGCATAGCAAGTGATTGCAAAGACCATGGCCTGTATCGGCACACCTTGGTCTCCAGACTGACATCTTTGCACTTTAGCATTTTAGAGAGGTCTCTAACCACAGACTTTCCCATTGCAATACATCTTTTAATTTCCTGCATGCTGGTGCCAAAAGTGTTGACTGTGGTATATAGCTATAAATAAATAAATAACGTGTTTTTCACTTGATATTCTTGTTATATGAGTGATACGTACTTGATATATGATATATATGCTTTGCATGTCTACAAATAAATGTATAATGTGCCTTTTGTCTTATAGATCTGTTTAAAAAAAAAAGGAAAAAAGAAAGTGTTTCCAATATTGCATCCATTTGTTTAAGGAACTCAAATCGCATTCTTTAAGTTTCTGGAGCTTTGTTTTTTGCCAATGCCATCAGTGCAGAGTGGAATTCTTTGTTTTAATCAGTTTTTTATTATATCCTAATTCCTGAAATGGCAGAACATCAATCAATTCTTTATGGTACAATGACTTCATGTATTATTTCTTCTTGTGATGTTTCTTTCATTGTGCTCATGTAGAACTAGAAGCAGTAGTTCAAGCAACATGGGACACTGCATGATTTAAAATCAGGGAAGTTATGCATGAGCATTGTATCCTTTTACCACCTCTGTGTAATTTATATACAGAGTAAATAACCTGACACTGAATTAAAGGAATAAGGTACAATTGGAGGCAACTCATCAACTCCCTGAAATATGCAAATGACAAACTTGCTTGCTGAATGTGAAGAGAACCTGAAGAACAAATTGATGAAGGTCAAAGACTCTAGTCTTCAGTATGATAACACCTCAGCATGAAAAAAACAATACCTGTCACAGATGGAACAATCAGTTCCATCATGGTAAGTAAATAAAGGACTGAAATTGTCAAGGATTTCATTTTATACGTGGATCCACAATCAAGGCTCATGAAAGCAGCTGTCAAGAAATTAAATGATGTATTACTGAATTACACAAATCTGCTACAAAAATCTTGAGAGTAATGACATCTTTGAGGACACCTGATCCAAGTCATGATAATTTCCACTGCGAATAAAGAAGACTGAAGATAATTGGTGCCTTTCAATTATGGTTTTTGTGAACAAAATTGAAGTATCATGATGGCCAAAAGGAGGAACAATTGTGTCCTGGAAGTCGTTCCACAGCGCTCCTTACAGATGAAGATGGTGAGGATTCACTGTCTCACTATATCTACTTTGTACACATTACCAATAACTGGAAAGCATTGTGCTTAGAAAACGACATCCTGCCTGGCAAATTGGATGGGTCAGTGAAAGAAACATATGATTAAGTATTATTTACATGACAACAGTCCAGAACAAGAGGTGCATAGCTAAGTGGACTATGGGCCTGAGAGGCATGGTAGGCAGGAAATTGTACAAAAACGAAAGAATCTTTTCAAAGAGAAAATCAAACTTGAGGCGGGGGTGGGGGGGTGGTAAGGAAGAAAATGGGCCAATAATGAATGAATGAAAACTCAAGTTTTCTGAAAATTTTCATTAAAATACGAACAAAAATTAAAAAAATTTAAAGGAAAAGGAACACCTCCACTAATATAAATTGACGCAGTTGCTGTGGGGATGGTGCAGCACTGGGAGTTTTCTTTCCGTTGTGTACCATGTTCCTAGGAGCGGGAACTGACAGGAAGGATCCTAATGACAATGAATGGTAAATGCTGCACTAGTAATTAGGGACGGTCTTTTATAAATGAGACCAAAGATCTATATTTTTGAGATGTTGTTTGTGGAAACCAACAAATTATTTTTCTCAAAAGGGCCACAGAGTAAAATGTCGGCTTTATAGAACATATGGGCTCTACCAAAACTTTCCAATTCTGCCACGGAAATCTAGAAGCCATTGTTGTGAGGTTGTTAGGTGCTGCCAAGATGTTACCGACTCACAGTGACAGAATGAAACACTGCCAGGTACTGTCCCATTCTCACAACTGATGCTATGTGTGCTAAAGCCACTGCTGCAACCACTGTGTCAATCCACCTCACTGACCTTCCACTTTACTAAGCATGTTCTCTTCTCCAGAAAGGAACAGGACCGGCTGAAAGCCTATGAGACAAAGGCTTGCCATCTCTGCTTCTAAGGGACAGCTTGGTGTACTTCTTTCAAGGCAGGTTTGTTGGTTCATAAAGTAGAGTCAGTATGCTTCTCCAGCACCGAAGTTCACATGCCTCAATTCTTGCACACTGTTTAAGCTAGTAAGTGTAGCTGTGATCCAACACAAATGAAAAACAAACAAAACTGGCGGCAGATCTTAGTTTTCCAATTCTTGCTTTAGAATCACGTGAATGATATGTGAGCTTCATAAAGAGATGTGAATGACATGATCTTTAGCATTTCATTGCTCATTCTGCTTGGGGCAAAGTGGCCTGAGGAAGGAGAGAGATGGTGGTAAGAGGAGAACATCATATAAAGAAAGGCGGAATTGTGAGACATCCTCAGTGATAGCAAAGAAACCTGAATTCCTGTTTATGTTACCCAGAGACATGAGGCAGGCTGGGGGAAGGGGGAAGGGAGGAATAAGGGTTTCCATTCTTTATGCTTCCTTCTACCTCTTCCCCATGGGCTGGTGCATTTGGGAACAGACCATAGAAGCACATGATTCTGCCCCTTCTTTCTTTTATGAGCTGGAGGACTGCAGAGAGCATGTATTCTCTCTGATCCTTCACTGGGACGTAAACCCTCCTACTTGAGAAAACCACACCAGTATATCCTGTGACTCAAGGTAATTTGGGGGGTTCACATTCCTCAACACACCTTTACAAGCAATAAAGGTGAGAGTTTGGTCTCCATTGGTTCTTTTTATTTTTTCCTCAACTGGCCAGCTTTCATCTGGAAAAAAGGTGTTATACTATTGGCATACACTAGAGCTCACAAGGATTCTGAATGGGCTAACATGGGCTAGATTCGGGCCTGTCTGCCTCCAGAAAAGGTCATGCAGACAGAAAATAGGCTGCTTCTTCAGTTAGAGAATTCTTTAGAACTCTAGTTCTGATAGTATGTCCTTCAAAGCTCTAGTTCTAACGGATTTAATAAAAAAAAAAATCCAAAATACACTTTGTTGTCAAAGTATAAAAAAACCAACACTGTAGCTAACACATTCCATTTGAGTTGATTCTAGCTTCCTTTGAGGAAGAATTTTGTAGTAAAGAAACAAGTTTACTTTTTCACAATGCATTTGACTATGGAATACTTTTTATCACCTGATAACTATTTGTTGTTGTTGTTGTTGTTCTTGCAGTGGTTCATGACCACATTACATGGATAGAGTATTTCTAAACTCAAAACTATTTTTTAAAATCTATTCATTTTACTTGACTAGCCAGATGATCTTCAATATGGCCACATTTGTTATTTATCTTTTGAACATTCATTTTACCCAATGCTAATTCAGAAAATTTCCCACTGATGATTCTTCTCATGATTCCCTAATTCACTCAGTTGCATTTGGGGCTGACTATCACGATGTGACTGCATTCCACTACTTATTTCCAATTCCAGAACAAATGGATAATCTGCTGAGGAAAAAAGAAAAGGCAGGCACCTGAAGACACAGGGAGAAATCACAAGTGCTCAAAAATATCTCCCCTACAAATTTCACTAATTAGAGATTCATTAGGGTTAATGAGCTCCTCTTTTAAAATGCAAATACTCTTTGGGAGTGTTTGCCTATTAGTCATTCACCAAGTGAAGTAGTGGAAAGAACAGTGGAAAGGCCACACCATTAACTCTTTTCCATTCTTCTGTCACATACTCATTATATGAGGCAGCCTGACATAGAGGAAAGAGGATGATCTTGGAGTCTGAAAGAACTCACCAAAACCCTTTACCAAATCTATAACCTTGGGTAAGTTACTTAACTTTTCTGAGCGTCAATTTCTTCTTGTAAAAAAAATGGGGCTAATGATAGCATACAAGGGCTTTTATTCAAGATTATCTGAGAATATTGTGGAGAAAGGAAAGCAAATGGAATGTTTTGTCCTAAGTCTTGGTGTTTACTCTGGTTCTCTGCCTCTGTTACAAAGCTGTTGCTACATATTTGTCATGACAAAGTAATGCCCTTGTATGATACCTCCTTTAAGGCCATGTCAGTTATATAAGGACTTTTTTTAAAAAAAATTTTTTATTATTTTTTTGTTCATGTACCATCAAATCAGATTTGACTGGTATAGGAGGAGATTGCCCCTCCTTCTTCAGCAGAGAATCTGATGGATTTGAACTGCACACCTCTGGGATTACAGTGCAACTTCTTGCCACTAGGCCACCAGAGCTCCCTGCTGAATGCTTTTTGACATTCATTTAACAATGGCAGCAGGCTTGGTGCTCAAACCAAGTCTTCTGACAATGACAAAGCATGCATAATTTCACATTGCCTCCCATTACTTGTCAAAGCTTGAGTGAAGTTATTCAGTTCAGTTTAATATACTTTCTATATCTATCTCCTCCAGGTTAGTTTTGTTTTCCTTCTAATTAAAAAAAAAAAAAATTCTCCCTGTTTGGCACCTTAGTCAAAATGGAAAAATAAGGAATGGAGAGACATGAAAAGGTCCTAGTGCCAAGAAACCTACCGAGGAGTTTGCTGCTGTCAAGTCAGACCCACTCAACAGCTAATGTAATTCCAGGAGAAAATGAAGCAAGAACAGGAACAGCAAGGCCGTACAGTGAGCAACTGGCTAAGTAAACAAAAGTGAGGAAAGCTTGAAGCCAACTAGGAATGAAAGAAAAGCAAACCATAGCACCACTCAGCACATATTCAATTAGCTTACTGAGATTATTACATCCAATTGTTGCTGAGGATAAGCTGAAGCTGGAACACGGGCTTTCCCTCTGATAGTAGAGTGAGTGCTCAGTAAACAGGAGCTGACTGAACTGTAGGCGAGAAAAGGTAGTAAGAGAAACACTTGGTTCGTATATACGCACAAAGGGCTTGCAACGAGAGTTACAGATGGCTGGTAAAAAGTTTAAAATGAAGGGTTCAACAGAACAGGCAACCAACCTCATACAACATTAATTTAAACTTTTGATTATGTTTCTATACTATTTTTAGGCATCATGTTTTATTTTATCCTTTCAATTGCTATTAAACATAGCTAAAACCTTGTTTACTACTTTAAAAGCTTAGGGCCACACTGAGTACTTAAGGGTACTTCCACAGAAAGGAAGAATACTAGCAAATCGAGCTCAGTTCATCTCCACAAACTGGTCCCATAGGCCTGCATTTAATTAATATTTGTTAGTACTTTGTAGACTTGGTTTGGTTTTTGTTTTTTATTTTTTTTTCCAGTTTGGGCTTCGTTGCTTTGATGAGATGGGTAATAATTTTTCTGGAAAATCTAGAAGCAATCCACAAATACTGAGCCATTTAACATTCTGTCAGAAGAGTTAAGCCTAGGAATTCTTGCTTTTAGGATGGTAGACCAGAAATTCAAAAGCCCAAATTCATTTCCCTCATATGCACAGTGTAATGTAAAAATGTGCCTTCAAATTTTTTTTGCTAATATCTTTCCTAAATCACAGTCAGTTTATACATACTGATAAGAGTTAAGTCAAGCTGACTACATCTGACTTGGGAGCCCAAACACTGCTAAAAGCTGGACAAAAGGCTGCTCTGAGCAGTGCACTGACAACAGGTTCTGTCAGTCTCCCTCGAGAACAAACAGAACTAAGACAAAAGGATCCTCACAGAATATAGAACATTAAGCCTAAATATGTAAGCAGAAAAAAAATTATACTCTCTCATCTCTAGAAGGACATTTCATATTCTGAAACAAAGACTCAATTGTGCTGTCATTTGGGGTGAAGATAATGGCACTGAACCATCATCGGTAACGCAAACTTCAGGATAGAAGTATGTCAAATTTTACTAATTCATACACCAGGGTTTTCAGGTCCCTTTCCAAACAACAGAATAAGCTTGTGAAATGACTGGCTAGTGTCAAGT
The DNA here is from genome assembly GCF_000299155.1 of Elephantulus edwardii. Classification (NCBI taxonomy): domain Eukaryota; kingdom Metazoa; phylum Chordata; class Mammalia; order Macroscelidea; family Macroscelididae; genus Elephantulus; species Elephantulus edwardii. The sequence continues at coordinate 4,344,742 of NW_006399757.1, read as the reverse complement.
ATTCTGCTCAGAGTGAGTTTTCCATCACAGAAAAAAAAGGGATCCCAGGAGATCAAATACACATTCCAACCTCTGGCACTAACTGAACCAGTCAAAACTGGTGCTGAGCTAAACTTCGCAATCTTAAAATGGGGCTCTTAGACTGACAAGGAGTTGGGGTGTAACAAACTGCAAAGAAAATGTCAAGCAGAAAAATAAAAGCTACTTAAGACATGTACGGCCATCAGCTTACTGCTAAGTTTCATTTACTCAACAAAGTGAGATGGAACACTTAATACATGCCACATACCCTTAAAGCAGAGGGTTACCGCCCTTCCCCTCCCAGAATGTATATCTTTGAGGGAATTTAAACCAAGCAAATGAGAATACTTAAAACTTGGTTGTAAAAGCAACCTAATTTGTATAGCTGGTATTTGGATGGAATCCACTGTGGGGCAAGATGGCCAGCTAGAACACTAACATGCTTCCTTTTCAAGCATGTTTCTCATTAGAGCTTCCTTCTTTCACTTAAAAGAGAAATGGGAACATATATTACTAGTACCATAACTTTTAATACATATCAAGTATTAAATGTTCTTACTGCATCACTTACACAAAAATTCAAGCACCATAAAAAAATCACTTGCAAATCACAGATCACAATTAGAAGCAAAAAGACACATAGTAGATATAATCATGAGATGGCACGATGTGATAACTAGATGAAGACAAAGACTTAAATTTTAAACGGAAGAGAAGTAGATTGATTTTACTGATGATGTCATACTTTTGTTGTTTTAAAATGTGAAAATACTGTTTTGAAACACAAGAAAAGAGCTTGTGTCCCTTTACGAACTCAAACAAGCCTAAAAATGAAGGCTTCAGAAAGGACGCTCTAACCTGTTCAATGGCTTATTGATTGGAAGTAGATAGACAGCAACATTGAATTACCATTGAATTACCAATGAGCAGCCTATAGAAAAAGGACCCTGAGTGGGAACAACCAAAGTTTAAAGTGGCATACTTGGATCAGGCCATTGTCTGCTATATATATGCAATATTCAGTTGGGCTAAAACAAAAAGGAAGAATGAAATAGAAAGTGAGATTAAGAATGGGTCTGTCTGAAAGAAAAGTAAAAAGCTGAAAGTAGCACAGGATTAAGCCCTGCATCTGCATGCTGGTGTCATCAGGTGCTTCAAAATACATTATACTCTCAGAGATCCACTGTAGTCTCACAAGACAGAGTAAAAGCTGGTGGTAAACATAAGTCAATCCTGAGGTTATAGATACTAGTGCCCTGTCATTGTTAGGTGCTTTCAAGTTGAGGACAACTCACAGTGACCTTAGGAGCAACAGACCTCATCCCTGTCCTGTCCTGTGCCACCTTCACAATCTCTGACACACTCGAGCCCACTATGGAAGTCACTGGGTCAATCCACTGGTTGAGGGTCTTCCTTTCCTTTCTGTCTCCTTGCCTTTTCCAAGTCTGATGTTCTTCTCCAAGGCACAGCAACATGCACGAAGTATGTGAGATGGCACTTCACCATCTTGCCTCCAAAGAACTGTACTTTCTCCAAGAAACATCTGCTTGTGCTTTTGAAAGTCCATGAGATAGTTAGTACTCTTCTCTAACACCACAGTTCAAATGTATCATTTTTTCTTCTGTCATCCTTATCAACATCCAGCTCTGGCAGCAAAGCAAGAGCCTGAAAGGGCCATGGCCCGAGTCAAGCACATCTTAGTCCTCAACATTATTGCTTCTCAGTAATTTGGAGAGGCTGCTGACCAATGCATTAGAACATCTCAAACCTGAGTGTGTAGAAAAATCAGCTGGTATGGAGATTTCAGGGTACCACAAGAGATTGTGACTTGAGATGCCTGGTAAAGGGCCTAAGAGTCTGAACTTTTACAGGAAATTTTATTGCAAAGGGTTAGTGGACAACACAATAAAAACAGTTAATTACTTAGTCTATTCAATTGTGGTTGGACATTTAGGCTGTTTCCATGTTCTTGTGATAGTGAATAATACTGCTATGAATATTGGTGCACAAGTCTCCACTTGTGCCTCGGATCTCATCTTTTCAGGGTATATTCCAAGCAGTGGAATAGTTGGGTTATTTAGAATTTCTATGTTCAGCTTTTTGAGGAAGCACCAAACTGCCTTCCAGAATGGTAGTACCATTTGACAATCCCAGGAACAATGTATAAGATCTCCTATCTTGCCACACCATCTCCAGCATTTATTACAGGCTGTTCCAGTTACCAGAGTGAGATGGTATTTCACTGTAGTTTTGATTTATATCTTTCTTATTGATAGTGATTTTGAGCATTTTTTCATGTGTCTGTTAGTCATCTGAATATCTTCCTCTGTGAAATTCTTTTCATGACTTTTGCCCATTGTAATTGGGTTATCAGTATTTTTCTTGTATAGTATATTCATCTGATAGAATACAATGCAACACACAGGAGCAATGATTTTTGTAAATTACTACCCAACTTGGGAGGTACTTGAGAGGATTATGTTAACTGTTCTATAAATACTGTGTAATACCATGATGGTAGAACATATACGAGGATTCAAGGGGGAGGGAGGGTCGGAGCAGATGGGTGAAGAACAAAGTTGTTGTTACTATTAAGTCACCTGTGACTCATAGCGACCCTATGTACCATAGCTTTGAAGCCTGCTCTATCCTAAGCCGGTCTCACTGACTTTGATACACCTACACTGATTGCCCTAGTTACTGTATCAATCCATCTCATCTGGGGTTTTCCTCTCCTGCACTGTCCCTCCACTCTTCCAAGCATATTGTCCTCCTCCAAGGATCGGTCCCTCCTGGCCTCATGCCCAAAGTATGTGAGATGGAGCTTCAAAATCCTAGCCTCCATGGAGAAACTTGGTTTCACTCTCTCCAAGACAGACCTATTTGTTTTCTTGGTGGTATATTTAAGACACTTCTCCAGCACCATAACTCAAAGGCATCAATTCTTCTATCCTCTTTAGTCATTATCCAGCTTTCTGATGCATAGCAAGTAAATGTGAAGACCATGGCCTGGATCAGGTGCACCGTATCCTCTAGACTGACATCACTACTGCTCTGTACTCTGGAAAGGTCCCTCACAGCAGGGTTACCTAATGAAATTCACTTTTTTCCTGATGGCTGCTTGTGGAGTCGAGCAAACTGTAACTGTTAACAATCTCAATCTATTCTCCATTCATCATGGTGCTGCCAAATTGGCCCACTGGTGAGAATCTTTGTCTTCTTGATGTTGAACTTCAATGTATATTGAAAAATATCACTCATATCACACACAAACAAAATGCTGATGAAGATTATCCAGAAACAACTAGACCAGTACACTGACAGAGAACTACCAGAAATACAAGCTAAGTATTACAAGAGGCTGTGGCAGTAAAGATATTACCACCAACGACAGATGGATCTTGGCAGAAAGCAAAGAGTACCAGGGTATTTATCTGTTTCATTGACTATGCAAAGGCATTTGACTATGCAGATTACAACAAACTGTGGCTAACTTTAAGGAGAATGGGAATTGTGCTCATGTTAAACCTATATGTGGACCAGGAAGCAGTCCTCAGAAGAGAGCAGAGAAACACTGTATGGTTCAAATTCAGGAAGGGAGTGTGTCAGGGATGCATCGTGTCTCCATACCTTTTCAATCTATATGAAGAACAAATCATTCAAGAGGCTGGGCTGTACGAGGAGGAATGTGGCATCAGGATTGGAGGAAGACTCATCAACAGTCTACATTATGCAGATGACACAACCCCCCTTGTTGAAACTGAGAAGCACCTAAAGAGCTTGATGCAGAAGGACAAGGACTGCAGCCTTCAATATGAATTAAAGAGGATGGGGATAGGGGGTATTAATCATAGGGTCACATAATTTGATGGGAGGAGTGGGTAAAGGAAAGGGGAAAGATCTGGTGTGAAAAACAATGTATAGATACTCTGTAAGTAAACTAGTATAAAATAATTATTTTTTAAAAACCTACCAGTAGGGAGCTCTGGTGTCCTAGTGGCAAGAAGCTGCACTGCAATCCCAGAGGTATGCAGTTTGAATTCATCAGAAGCTCTGCTGGAGAAGAAGGGGCAATCTCCTCCTGTACCAGTCAGATATAATTTGACGGTTGTTGTTGTTGTTGTTATGTGCCGTCGAGTCGTTTGCGACTCATAGTGACCCTATGTACAACAGCCCTAAACCCTGCTCTATCCTGTACCAATCGCACTGCCTCTGACACACCCATCCCAATTACCCGAGTCACTGAATCAATCCACCTCATAGAGGGTCTTCCCCTCTTGCACCGTCCCTCCACCCTCCCAAGCATGATGTATCTCTCCAAGGACCTATCCCTCCTTGCAACATGCCCAAAGTATGTCAGACGAAGCCCCAGAATCCTTGCCTCCAAGAAGTAGCTTGGTTTAACCCTCTCTAGGATGAATCT
>NW_006399757.1:4334655-4338008 GCF_000299155.1 Elephantulus edwardii | reverse complement strand
GCTTTCAGCCAAGATCCATCTAACAACAGCAACAAAAAAATAATAAAATAAACAATAAACAAAAACCAACCTACCAGTTAATTATGGTGAGATGGTGTGACATGTTTATTATATTAACATCAGCTTAACTTTGAAAGGATAGTACCTTTTTGTAAGTAAACTGGTATATAATGTTTTCTTTTAAAAATTAAAAAGAAAAAGAAGGAATATTGCCCTGATGCACACATTTCTTGATTTTAAATATCCCCTTGTTGTTCAGACCATAGCTTTTTGGTCTAGGTACAGGTTTTGTATAAGCAGAGTTCAGTGTTCTAGAATTCCCAGACGTCTCAATGTTAGCCACAGCTTGTAATGATCATGACAAAAATGAATCTATGCCTTTGCGATGTGATGTTGGAGAAGAGTACTGAATGTTCCATGGACTTCCAAAAGAACAAGCACAGGGTGCTCCTTAGAGGGAGAGATGGAGACACGTCATCTCAGAAACTTTGGGCGTACTGTCAGAAGAAGGCAGGCCGTGGAGAGAAGGACCCTCACCAAGATGAACTCACACGATGACTTTAACAATGGGCTGAAGAAGTATATCAGAGATAATAAGAATGACACAGGATCCTGATGGGCAAGGTCCAATGGTGATTAATTTTATAAAACATTAGCACACGAGAATCCTTGTATGAAACACAATGTGAATGAAGAAAAGTGTGAAACACAATGTATGAACTCTGCTTACAGAGTTAAAAAAAAAAAAAAGACAAAGGATAGGACAGGATTCCAATCTGTTGTTCACAGAATTGCTATGAGTAGGACTTGACTCAAGAGCGACTAACAACTCTCAGGACTGTTTCCTTCTCGTCTTTGCTTACAGTTCAAATATATAGAGAATACCATTTTTTTTTTTACTTAAGACAATAAAATTGGGGAAGTTAAAGATAAGTGTACTACTTGTCACAGTTCTTTTTTTCAAAAAAATCTCAAGAACTTTATAGATATAATTAAAAAAAATACACTTCATGTCAAGTTTGATTCCTGGAAACCCTTTGCTGAGTGCTTTCAAGGCTGTTAATCTTAACAGGACACTGCCTCATCTTTCTCCCTCAGAGCAGCTGACGGGCTCTGATAGTTAGCAGTCCAGCATGCAACTACATGATACCTGGGTTCTATTGTTTGGAGTATACATGTTATAACAATTTACTCTATATCGTTATCATTACCTTAATGAATTGTTGCTATTGAGTACCATCAAGTCAGAACCGACCCATAGCTGACCCTCCAGTGGGTTTTCAGAGACTGTTAATTGCACAGGAGGGGATTGTCTATCTTTCTCCCGTATCTTAATGAATATATACCCTAGGGTTAGGGTTAGGGTTCAGGGTGAGGGCAACTGTTAGGGTTAGTTTAGGGTTAGGGTTAGGATTAGGGTAAGAATGAGGGTCAGGGTTAGGATTAGGATTACGGATAGGGTTAGGATTAGTGTTAGGGTTACAGTTAGGGATTATGATTTATAGTTAGAGTTAAGTTTATTGTTAGGCTTACGGTCGAGGTTAGAGTTAGGGTTAGGGGTAGGGGTAGGGGTAGGGGTAGGGGTAGGGTTTGGGTTAGGGTTATTGTTTGGGTTAAGATCAGGATTAGGGATAAGGTTATTTTATTGTTATTTGTTGTCAGTTGGGTCACTCGTGACTCCTAGCGACCCTATATAAAAAAGCTCTGAAGCTTGCCCTGTCCTCAGCCAATCTCACTGACTGACACACTTACCCCCACTGTCCTAGTTACTGTATCACCCCATCTCATCTAGGGTCTTCCTCTTCTGCACTGTCCTTCTACTCTTCCAAGCATGATGCCCTTCTCCAAGGATTGGTCCCTTTTGGCCATATGCCCAAAGTATATGAGATGGAGCTTCAAAATCCTGGCCTCCAAGGAGAAACTTGGTTTCACTCTCTCCAAGACAGATCTATTTGTTTTCTTGGTGGTCAGGGTATATTCAAGACTCTCCTGCAGCACCACAACTCAAAGACATCAATTTTTCTATCTTCATTAGTCATTATTCAGCTCTCTGATGCATAGCAAGTAAATGTGAAGACCAAGGCCTGGATCAGGCGCGCACCTTATCCTCTAGACTGACATCACTGCTTCTCTATACTCTGGAACAATCCCTCACAGCAGCTTTACCTAATGCAATTCACTCTGTGATTTCCTGTCTGCTGGTGCCAAAAGTGTTGATTGAGGAGCCAACGAAGCTGTAACTATTAACAACCTCAATCTCTTATCTGTCCATCATGGTGCTGCCAAATTGGCCCACTGGTGAGAATCTTTGTCTTCTTAATGTTGAGCTTTAAGCCATAGAGATTAAAAAATATCTGGTTAAGACAAAATTGCTATTGAGAAGGAATAGTCTCTGCAGAAGGCCATCATTCCCGGTTAAGAAGAGGATCAGCACAAAGGAAATTTTAAAGAGATGGACTGACAGTGGCTGCAGCAATGATGAGGAAGTGTTTTGTGCTGTTGTGCATACAGTTGCTGTGATTTAGAACTGACTCAACAGTACCTAACCATAACAATATCAAGCTCTAATAAACATTTGATATTTTTGTAATATAAATTAAGAAATCTTAAATACAAGATACTGAAAAAGATAAAAGAATAAATTATGAAACTTAAAGATACAGGTTATTAAAAACTCCAGAGTAATAATGTGCATTCTTCAATGACCTAAAGAGCTAGCCTTCCCCTGAGAAAGAGCAATTTTTTCAATCCTTTCAAGTCTTGATTCACTAGTGTTAGCGGGGGTTGACAAGGAAATAAAAATGTAAACTAACCTAATTAACTGAGAGAAGGAGAAAAAGACAGGGGTAATGGGGTAAGAGGTGACAGACAAATTTCACCATGGATGGCCTACTGATGAGAGATCCTAATTTAAGGACTAGGGAATCTTGACCTCAAGAGAACCTTGACATAGACTGATACCATACAATCAGAATTATAGAAAGGTAAAAAGTCACAGAAGGGGAAGAAGCATTCTGATTAAAGCAAATAGGCAACATGGCTTAATAGTATGAGTTTTCCTGTTTACATGATGAAAAGAGATGTTTGAGTGAGCAAGAACTAGTCTGTGGCTCAAAAGTCCCTCAACCTACACCTCAAGAGTGAAGTGCATCCATTCCTCAGGTCTCCATTTCAGTGCTACTTCCTCAAGACTCCTCCAGACAGAACCATCTCGATTTATGTGTTCCATATCTTCTTGTTTTTTTGGCAGTAATTGTTCATTTATTCTTCTCAGGGCTGCGTGGTATTTAAGCCATTTGACTTTGGAATTTAGTTTTTTGTTTTTGTTTTTTTTTCTATAATTATATTTTATT
>NW_006399757.1:4299065-4332537 GCF_000299155.1 Elephantulus edwardii | reverse complement strand
CCTTTGTACTTCTGGTTAAATTTATTCCCAAGTATTTAATCTTGTGATTAGCTATTGTGAAAGGTATTGTTTCTCTTAGTTCTGGCTCTGTATTCTTTAAAGCATCTTACCACATTTGTAATCATTGTTTAATATCTCCCACTCCTACTACACTATCAAAGAACAATGTGCTGTGTGAAAGATTTCAGTTACAAAAGGACAAATACTGCAATATACCCCTGTTATAAAATAGGAGTGACATGAAGGGGTGGAGGAGGAACAGGAAAAGAGGATAATGAACACTGCATTGGAAAAGATGATGGGAAGAATGGTTTGAAAGGAATAAACTATTAGGTATTATATGTAATATAATAATCTGGAACAAAAGATGCACTGCAAGGTGGACTGGGGAAGGAGAAAGAGATGAAAATGTGCAACAATGAATGAATAAAAAAATAACATTTATTTCAAATATGTTTGAAACGTATTTGTTACAACATTCTGAAAATCTAGTACAGTAGCTGGGGCCAAGTGGTACCAGGTAATCCTTATAAAATGGCTGTTTTCTGACTGAAGGACCACTGCAAACTGTGGACAGTGGGAGGTAATCTCAGAAAAATCCGTTTTCTTATCAAACCACGGATTAAAGAAGTCAAAGAGGATGCACTATGATTGGTAAAAGGAAGTACGTTTATTAATAGCACTTTGCACTGGGTGAAAGGCAGAGACTGAACAAAGGCTTAAGGAGAAATCAATAATCACAGCTCTAATGTACCATTTGGATAGGATTGCTGCAATACAGAAAGAAAAGGTAGACCAGCTGTAAGATACTTGAGAAGGTGGAAACACTTCCCAGCAGGTTTTAAGTGTGGATGAAAAGGGCAAGGAGTCAAGAGTGACTTTGAAACTCTATTAGCAAAATGACAGGTCTCTAAATGTGTGAGTGAAATAGGATAGAGAAGAGATCATACCAGGTTCCATGGTTCTGTAAGGAGTTTGAGATAATTATATAAAATGTGAGGTGGCTGAGACTCCTAGATAATTCTAAAAATATTTTTCTATTTATTTTATTGTATTCTGTGCTTTTTGTTTGGTTTGTTAAAGCCAACAACAAACTAAGGTGAGGTTAAAAAAAAGAAAGGAAAAAAGAGCTCCACCTCATGAAAAATCCTCAAAAGTTATAGCATTACACTAGAGATAGAGATCAACAAATTGTCAATGTTTAAACAATGATTATATAATAAGCTGTGTTGCTTAAAAATATCTTTATGGTATCACTGACTTGAAGACTATTTGAGTAATAATATAGTAGCCATTTTAAAGTTCTAAAAATCAAATTGTTGTTGTTGTTGTTGTTGTTATGTACCATCAAGCTGGTACCAATCCATAGCTGACAGTCTTTCAGAGGCAGTTAACTGCAAATAATCAAGATTATAAATAGTTTATAAATTTCAAACTTATATTTATAACTTATTATAAACAAATTCCTCAATAATATTCTGTTTCACAAATTATATATTCTTAAAAGCAAGCATCTGTCAAATCACTCTGAAATGCTTCTATGATCATGGCTTAGTGGCTGCAAATACATTCAGCAGTCTTCTGGAACACAGGTTCAGTGAAATAAGAATTATCTGGATATGTGCCTAATTGCAAAACACATTAAAAAATGCCAATCTCCCACTTTTTTTAAGGCTGGGAGGACTGGGATGGAAAAGGAAACATTAACCAAGCAGCTCTTTCACACTGAGTTGCCCATAACTGTTGAGTCAGTGAAATTAACCTATTGCAATCAAATTGCTCCTCTTCTCCCACTTGGACACTTTAACCACATCCACCTTTAAAAACAAAGCAAACTTCCCTCCTACATTTGTCAAGTTCTCTTTCTTCCTGTGACAAAGTATATCAGCCTCGGTGAGAGTAAAGCACCAGGCAAATAAAGGAGGCAAAGGGAATAGGCTCTCCACCTATAGTGTAAAATGTCCATCCAAAAAAGGCTTCCAGAGACAAAAATACTGTTTCCTTCTCTCTACAGTGTGACTTGATGTACTGTGAAAAAAAAAATCAATCTGCCCATACAGCAAGAGAAATGAGGAAGAGAGGACAAAGAGTATGGCTCTTTATTAAGCTTTTGCTTCAAAGGTTAGAGCAAATAATGGTGGTTAATATTGGGGGGGAAAAGTTTGTCATACTGAGTCTATAGTAGTACAGGATTGAAGAGCTGGATAACTCAGTTGGGTTGGAACCTAAATTCTCAAACAGTAAATGAACTCATACTCAAACACAGGTAGAAAACAAAAACATTCCAAATGTCAATATAAGTACTTTCGATTGGCCTTTTTATTGTTTAATTTCTGTGGAAAGGGAACTCTGGTAGTGCAGACTGTAAAGAGTTGTACTGCTAATCCAAAATTTGTACCTCTCTGCTGGTTTGAATCCATGAGCTACTCTGCAGAAGAAAAAATGTGCCGTCTCTCCTCTCATGCAATTTATAGCCTCTGAAAACTGCTAGTGGGTCAACTACGAGTCAGTTCTGACTTTTCAGCAATGAATGAGTGTAGGACGGGCATTTCATAAGTTAGTCCTCTGTCTTCCTAGTTATTTACTTACCTATCTACCATCTTTCTTTCATCCTCTTTCCTTTTCCTCTTGAATAATTAAGTACCAAAGATGCAGGGAATAGAAAAGATGTTGGAAAACACGGGGATTGAGAAGGACATTTCAGAAAGGTAGTGGAAGCAATGGCCTGGTGAAAGCTGCTGAAATTCAGTTAGGATAAAGTTAAGCCTGGAACATCTTATTGTGCCAGAAAGCTCTGAAAAAATGATGGGAATCATGTAACGGTACTCCTGTTAACCCAAAATAGGCCCTTTTAAGCATCAAACTTTTAAAAATGATGCTAACAGATTATGACCCACTTAAAAAAAAAGAAACCATGTATTTTTAGAAGTACAAGTAAGTAAGTGAATAAACACATGAGAATAAGAAATGGAATGGCAAACAATGAACAGGGAATGCATGAAAGAATTAGAGAATCGCCATTTGGCATCTATAACTGCAATAATTTAGTGTGGGGGGAAAAACCATTGGTGGGTGCTATTTAACAGTTTGGTGAGGAAAATGGGTAATGGTTTGGTGAACTAGTCAGTCCATAGTTTCAAAGTAGCATTGCACAAAATAATGAATAAAGACAGCAACTGAGTGACTTTCCTTTGGAGAGAGCCTTCAGTAGTCATGACTCACACCCAACACCTGTGCAACTTAAAAGCATGCAATGAACACATACCTCTTTTGTCAAGTTCCTAAACCGAAAAAGATACAACTTGAATATAATTGCAAGAGAACACGAGAAAACCTCAAATTGAGAAGCATTTTAAAAAAAAAAAAAGCTGGTCTGTAATCTTCCAAAGTGTTTAAACCTTGAAGGTCAAGGGGAGAATGAAGAACTATTTAAGATTAAAAGAAATTAAGAAGCATGACAACTAAATGTATTTACTGATTGTGAACTGGATCTTTTGGCGATATGGAATATTACTGAAATAATCATCTATGATTTTGAAGCTTAATTGCCAGATTTTGATTATTTGATGGTTGATGTAAAAGAATGTCTTTGCACATAGGAAACATTGGAAAAATATTCTGAAATAATGATGGTTCCTATTGCTAATTCACTGTACATAAATTGGGGAACAACAAAAATAACTTGGTACTGTTTTTGCAACTTTTCTGTAAGTTTAGATTTATTTCTAAATAAAAAGAAAATAAATATGAGAATGTTGTTGTTGTTATGTGCCGTCGAGTTGCTTTCGACTCACAGCGACCCTATGTACAACAGCCCTAAACTCCACTCTGTTGGGAACAAAGAAGAAGATTCAGTAGTTCGAAAACATGGACTAGTGACAGAAATGGAGCTGGAGAGAGACTGATTGAATTTTGCACAATCAATGACTTATTCCTAGCAAATACATTTTTTAAGAGACATAAATGCAGGTTATATACCTGGATTTCACCTGATGGTATGCATAGGAATCAGATCGATTACATCTGTGGAAAGAACCGCTGGAGAAGCTCAATATCAGCTGTGAAAACTAGGCCAGGAGCTGATAGTGGAACAGACCACCAACTACTCCTATGCAAATTCAAGCTAAAGCTGAGGAAAATTAAACCAAATCCAAGGCAACCAAAATATGACTATGAGTCTATCCCACCTGAATTTCAGAACCATCTCAGGAACAGGTTTGAGGCTTTGAACACTAATGAACGAAGGCCAGATGAGTTGTGGGAGGATATCAAGGGTATCATCCAGAAAGAGTGCAAACGGTCATTGCAAAGACAGAAGAGGAAGAAAAGACCAAAATGGATGTCAGAAGATACTCTGAAAATTGCACTGGAACGCAGAGAAGCCAAAGCACAGGGAAGAATTCAAGATACTAAAGAGTTGAATAGAAGATTTCAAAAGGCAGCACGGGATGACAAAGCAAAATATTACAATGAAATGTGCAAGGAGTTGGAGTCGGAAAATCAAAAGGGCCAAACTCGCTCAGCATATCTTAAGCTCAAGGAACTGACGAACAAATTCAAACCTCGAGTTGCTATAATCAAGGATGCTTTCGGCAGAATGTTAAATGATCCAGGAAGTATTAAAGAAGATGGAAGGAATATACTGAGTCACTGTATCGAAAGGAATTGGAAGACACAGAAGAATTTCATGAAACAACATATAAGCAAGAGCCTATGGTGATGAAATATGAGAATAGATAGGATAATTAAAATACATACACACAAACACACAAATCTCTCATAGGCTCCTCTAGCTCCACAACCACAACTGCGCTCACTTCCGGGCTGCCTGACTTCTCCAGTGGTCTCATGAAAAGCATCCCTGAAGCTCTTGCTTCCTCATCCTCACCTCCATTCAGTCATCTGAACAGTCATTCAGTGCCTTGAAATCCACTTTCAATTTTCCATTGCTATTTGTCCTGCCTGCAATCAGGCCACCATAATTTCTTGTCCTTATTTCACAATAGTGCACTGACTCTCCCTTCCTAAATCCTTGTACTTTTTTGAAAATACAGATCTGGCCATGCCATTTCCACCCCCTTTTCCCTTCCCTCCCCCCCCAGCCCCAGCTTTATTATGGTCACTCTGCATGCTTAGAAGTCAAACTCTTTGTGAAGTCTAAGATGATCTGGTCCTTCATTTTCTCTCATTTCTTTCTATATCTTGCCTTCAAACTCCACACATTAGCCATAAAACTACTTTCAGATCTACAACAAGCTGTCTTCTTTGCCAAAAGATATTCCCCACTTCATCTCATCTCTTTTCTACAGGGTACATAGTAATGGTTCAAGAAACATTAACATAACAACTGAATGAAATAATGAATGCTTTAAAATATTGTATTGCATTATTACTCTTTTTTGTTTATAAAGCCTGCTTTCTATTATAACTCTGTACCGTACTTGGTTCAATTATTATATCAAATCCTATGATTATTTCAAAGAAACTCCAATGGCTTAGTGGCTAAGGCATTTCACTGAAAATAAAAAGGCAGGCGGTTCAAATGCACCAGCTGCCGTGGGAGAAAGATGGGCAATCTCTTCCTCAATTTAAATTTCCTGAAAAAGGACAGGAGGACCAGATATGAGTCAGTTCCAATTCAACAGTACATAACAACACAAGAGTATTTCATCCTTCTGCTTGTTTTTCTCTTCACTTATTAAATCTGAAGTCAGATTCTTTTGACACAGAAATGATGCTATATGGGAAATCATTCTGTTTAGTTATCAAGGAGTTTTTCAGATGCAGCAAAATTGTCAACCCAGTTCAAATAACTAGAGACCCTTTCTAAAATATATTCAGATGACATGATGATATGTTATCTGATTAGTGTTCTTTACTCTTTTATGTGGCACTTTTCCTCAGCATATATTCAGCATATTTTATTCTAATTTTCAAGGAATTTATAACCACCTAAAAAAGGAGACAATTAGTAAGCTCTTTATAAAATAGAAACAATTTGACTCATTGAAAAGGTGAAGAAGATAATGAAAGATACATTCTAAACTGTTCCCAGCATCACAACTGCTAAGAGGTAGAGCCATTATTCAAACTAAAGTCTGTCTGGGTTTAAAATTCATTTTCTTTCTAATGTAATTGCAAAACGGAAATGGTTCACTCAGAATTCTGTTGATGAGCATTATTCACCACCTTCAGAATGTATACATTACAGGCAAACTAGATCCATTTATTGTCTTAAATTTCTTCTTTCTCCCACCTCTTATTTGGAAATATACTGAATTTTAGAGTAGACTGCAGTGTCTATTTCTGGTTTCTTTTCTTTTAACCAGAACTACATTGATTGTTCTATAAAACTGGGCAAAACAAACTGAATGCTGCATTGTGAAAGGGTACCTGTTGAGCCAGTTTTGTTGTTGTTACTTTAAGTACGTCACTGGTGCAGTTATTTCTGGCTCTAGTGTTTTGATTTCTACTTTTCTCTGAAGCATTTTGGAGCCAGTTTTACATTTCTAAAATGAAACCACATCACTTTATCCCTCTAACTCCCAATGATTCATTTTTAAGCTAAAATCTTGGTCCTCTGGACACAGAAGCAATCTCTGTGTTTATGTTGGCCACTCCACGGTCCTTACTTCCCAACCCATTTTATTAGAGCTAAAGCAAAATGTTCTGACAGCCCATTCTCATTTTCTAATTCTAGGCCAAAGCTTTACAAACACTAACAAAAACAAATCTTATAGCATCTGACTTTTTATTTTTTAAATAAGACCATGCTTCTATAAAAGATAAATTCTCAAGTTCTCATATGTCAATTTTAATGTCACTGTAAAAAATATGGTAAATTATTTTCATTTTGATAAGGGAAAACCATATTTTAATAACCACCAACTGTATAGACCACTTAAAGTTATCTGTAAGTGATATGACCTAATTTGATTTTACAAATTTGACAAGACAACTGCATCTAGCTTGTATTTTATTAAATGAGACTTTAGACAGGCTTATTCCTAAAAATCAACAAAATTGCCATTTGAAAAGAGGATATATAATCTCTGGATCACACTTTGCCAGTCTGTGGATGGGACCAAACAAGAGATTAAGAACTAGCATATTGCTATTGTTGTTGCTGTAGTTACAGAGGTCAATAATGTAGATTAACTAGGATTACAGTATTATTTTCTGATTACTTCTGTGGTTCAAGTTCTTAGTACTTAAAACTGTCTTTAAAATTTTAAAAGCAAGCAAACAAAAGATCCCTATAAAAATGGGGAAAGAGAAAACCCAAATATAAAAAGTTAGAACATTTTTATAAAGGAAAACTGTTTAAATGAGAAAAAACTTTTTTATTATTATAACAACAGTATGTACATTCATTACTTAGATATATTTTCTTATCTTTGAGACGAAAAGGGCTGTATAAAAGTGAGTCATATATGACAAGCCCACAGGTATACATGTATAAGTGTTTAAATAGACAAGAGAACTCAGTCACTAAATGATCAAGATAATAAAAAGAAATATGAGAATACAGTAGGAAATAATCTCAAAGAACACTTGAAGGATTTTTATTATCTTCCTTATTTACCCAGTAGGTTCCCCTCCCCCAATTAAATATTAAGACAATTCCTTCTTAAGCTATATTCTCTTAAAAAATAGAAAAACAAAGAATATATGAGTGTGAAAATTAAAAAACACACCAAGTTTAGAGGGAAAAAACCAAATAACAAATAGTATACTTTGTACTGTGTCAGAAAACTAAAGTGCCTCCTGTAACGACTGTTTTCATGTTTTAAAATAACTTCATTAATTTAATGTAAAAGTCTATGATGTGCTTCCTCATTTAAAAGATAAAGCCAGAGAAAATGGTGAGGGCTAGACAAAAGCTAATGACATCAATACAGGAAAAAAGGAATTTTTCACATTATTAGAATTCTCTGTTCTTTCCTGAACACTATTTTTCTGGGGTACTGCTTTTCTATTCCTTTATCATAGACATTAAGTTTATCTGAACTTGAAACAAAAACAGTCTCAAGCTCTAAAGCATTATGGAAAAAACTGTTAGTAATATAGGGGAATCGTAAGAGGGATGAATACTATATTACTATAATACTGACAGCTCAATTCTTTTTATATAAGCAATAAAATATAATTGAATGAAGTTATGCAAATTTGCAATAGTCATGTAGTATGAAATATCCAGAAATAAAACTATAAAACTTTAATAAGAGGCATTTAATAAATATCTGAATAAATAATTATTTCCAGGTAGAATAATAAACTTAAAAGTATGTTGATTTTTTTCCCTGCATTTACATATAGAAATAAGACAATTAACAATAAAATCACCTAATGCCTTG
Organism: Elephantulus edwardii; assembly: GCF_000299155.1. Classification (NCBI taxonomy): domain Eukaryota; kingdom Metazoa; phylum Chordata; class Mammalia; order Macroscelidea; family Macroscelididae; genus Elephantulus; species Elephantulus edwardii. The sequence continues at coordinate 4,324,180 of NW_006399757.1, read as the reverse complement.
TTTTTCTGAACTTAGTAGTTTAAAGTTCTAGTTGGAAAAGAAAAAAAATAAACAACCCACAAATAAAACAAAGAATTTTATAATTTTTTAAAGAAGAAAAAGTAAAAAGGAATCAGAGACAGTAAGACTGGCATAGGATAGAGCAGAGTTTAGGGATGTTGCAGAAGAAGAAGAAGAAGAAGAAGGAGGAGGAGGAGGAGGAAGAGGAGTAAAAAGGAGTGTTCCCTATACCCTATTAAATTTTTTAATCTATATTATTTAAACACTAATGTTCAACACCAAAAGCCGCACAATTCCTTAAAATATATGTTAGACTTAGTTAAAACTAATTACTACACTTAATTTAATTAAAATTAAAATTAAAATGTGAAACTACTTCTCCATGAAACAGTTAAAGAGACTAAAAAAAGACAAGCCACAGACAAGAAGAAAACATCTGCAAAACATGTATCTGATTAAGAACCTGTATCCAATATACAACGACTTCCTAAAAGTCAATTTAAAAAGTTGTGTTATGTGCCGTTGAGTTGCTTGTGAATCATAGCAACCCTATGTACAATAGCTTTGAATCCTGTCCTATCCTAAGCCAATCTCACTGGCTCTGACACACCTACCCCTATTTATACCAGTTACTGTGGCAATTCATTTCATCCGGGGTCTGCCTCTCCTCCACTGAAGTCTTCTTAAAACTCAACCAAAAAGTAAGCAAACCCATTATAAACTGGGAAAAACTTCAACAAAGAGAATATAAATGGCAACCATATTTAAAAATGCTCAACACCTTATGTTATTAAGAAATTGCAAATTAAAACAAGATGACATTACACAAATCTTGGAATTATTAAAATTAAAAATACTGACATCAAAGCAGGTAAAAATATGATGCAAAAAGAACTCTCATTACTGCTGATAGGAATGCAAAATGGTACAGGCACTTAGGAAGACAGTACGGATTCAAACACTCAATCTTGTGATTAGCAGCTAGTTCAAATTTACCATGGCTCTGAGGAAGAAAGTCAGACAGTTTCCTCCCATAAAGACTTCCAGCTTCAGGAGACCCAATGGGAGGTCACTATGATTCAGTATTATGGACAGCAGATTTGAGTATTGGATATAAAAACACAAAGATTAAATCTCCGTGTAAACCAAGGAATATAGTTGATTTTAGTGTATCAAAATTGGTTTATCAATTGTAAAAAATATGCCAGTTAAATGCAAAATATAACTATCAGGAGAAATAGTGTATGGGGGGAGGAGTATTAAATTGTGGATAATTTTTCTATAAACCTAAAACAATTCTAAATCAACGTAGGAACGTAGAAATGTCTATTCAAAAAACTGCATTCCAATCACTTTTTTAAAAATGTCAGCATGAAAATGAGAAAGAGATAATAGAGAACTTATAGCAGAACCCTTGACAATAGAGAAGGACCAGGTAGAAAGATTAAGAGAAAAATATAAAATGATAGTTATTTCAATTATTAAAGCTTGAGATGAGACAGGAAAAGAAAATATAGGTGACATGGTTTACCATTTTTAAGAAGGATAAACAAAGTGGGAGATAAAATGAGTGAAGACAGCGAAATTTTGAGATAGTAGCCAAGGAAGCACAGGGGCCTCGCTCCAGCTTCCTGGCCAAGTTGGGAAGGTGAGCAACAACTGCTGTAATACTGCACCAGGAGTTAGAGCCTAGGATAGAACTTGAGGAGGGGGAACGGGCTTCATTTTGTAGTGAAAGTTTCAGAGAATCAATAGCAGTAAGTAAATTGTTTTCCTGTCAAACATTCTTCTAGGTGGTATAGCACTGCTCTGTGTATTGGTGTACAGAGGTAACTCGTGGTCACTGTGATGTTGAACACTGGGACACTGATGTGCCAATCATGGTAATGTTTACCCACGGTGGACAGTGTAGCTGGAGCGTCCCAACTAAAACAAGCCTGGAAGCAGGAGTGGCATCCACTTCCAAAATGGCTTGCCTCCAGAAACTCTGTACAAACAGTGCTCAGGCCTTTAGGGTCGCTATGAGTCGTCTGACTTGACGGCACCTAATAACAAGTAACAACAAGGCACTCTATGGCATTCATCTAGAAATTATCTACATCTATAAAATTTAGTATTAGTTCCATTCCCTTTACTTGGCTACAAATATTTCCCAAAGACAAAGGAGTTAAGTGGCCCCATAACTATGTTGTAGGACTCAATTACCTCACAGCATTGTAAATGTTGTTTTGTTGTATTTTCTTTTAGCCTCTCATCCTGCTTGGTATGTAGAACAAGTATTATAATTCTGATTGATACAAGAAGAAACAGAAGTTGAGAATGATTTTCTCAAAAGACTTGAGTTGGGATTTGTACCCAGATCTTTTGATTCTAATACAAGTAATCAGAACTTCCAGTAATTTCCTCATCAAATGACACTCTGCTAGCTATTCCTAAATGATGAAGGCCTCACCTTAGATGGTTGTTTCTGACTCACCCACACCTTTCCACGTTCACTCTCCTAAAACAAAACTGTGCTGCTGTTCCCGGGTGCAGGAGTCTGCGGAAGCGGTGCTGAGACCTGCAGAGCTACTCCGAGAGAGAAAGGACAGTTGAAGCACACGTGAACACTCAGACTGCAAACAGACTAGGACGCAATGATTAAGCTGCACCCACAGGATGCCATTCAGAATAAAGGAGGGACTGATTCTCACTGTTTTCTTAGGGTCTTTTAAGGAAAAAGAGACATAAAAAGAATCCAGAGAGAACAGCCACCAGAAGTGTGAGGAGTCAAGGTTCTTCTCTAAAATGTCTAACTTACAGTAATTCTTCCTGTAATACCTCTTAGTTATCCTTAGTTACCACAATGGTGGCCTGCAAGGTGCTATGGATTCAGCAAACCTCCTAGACTAAAATACAACTAAAAAGAAAGGCCTGGTGATCTATATTAAAAACATTAATGATCATAAAAGACTATTGTTCAGCAGAGTGATGGATGATGAAGCACTCAAAATAAAGTGGCTTCCACAACGTTCTTGAGCATACGAAGGACTGTGATCAAGCACAGAACCAGTCAACATTTTATTCTACTGAATATGGGTTCACCAGGATTTAGAGCACCTACAAACAGAGCATTTGGACTATAAATCCTTATTCCCTACAGCCTTCCAAATCCCTTGTTGTCCCAAGTTTCCCCTAGAAAAGAACAATATAAAATAAAGTCTCAGCACAAATCAGAGTCTGGCATCTTAATTTTGTCTGGGATTAAAATTTTGGTTTGCAGTGTGTTGGGCATTTATTTGTGAGCGCAAAAGTTTTTGTTTTGTTTTTTTTTAAAAAAAATCCACTCCCTCTGACCTTGTAATAGTTATTTTGCTACTGTAGTCTGTGATGCAAATTAAAGCATTTCTATTCTTATTTCCAAGTCTGAGACCTAAAATAATTATATGCTTTTCAAATCCAATTGACAGCCTAATGTTCCACATTTAACTACAACAAATCAAACTTCCCTGGCTTACTTCATTATCATTTGACTAATTCATTTTTAAATTTAACAAAATTTTCATCACCCCTAGTTTCTGGCCTTAAAATAATAGACAATATAAAAACATTCAAAAAAGATCCCATAATCTTGCAATTTCTGTGTAAAATGGGTCTAAAAGAGAAGCAATTAAACCTCAAAATTTTGATCCACATAAGCAAATAACCTAATAATTTTTATGCATTAAAGTTAACATAAATATAACTGTGTGGTTCCCTATTTTAAAAATGACTTTGAAAGCAGATTTCTCACAAAATCATTTTAGAAATCCACACTTTTCAGACTGGATTTATATTTTTTTTTTAAAAAAAAAAACCCAACATGCAATTACTGTGTAGAACATCTCATGTTTCTCAGCAAAATGATAATGAGAAGTGGCTAAGCTCTGAAGAGCAGAATTATAGTGGTATTTGTGCTTTAAATCATTGAAGAAAAACATGAATAAATTTAAGGTGAAAAACTTTTCTTCTTTCTTTCTTAAAGGCTTCGTCTGTTAAATTTAATCCACTTTCACACAGTTTTTCTTAATTACACTACAGCTGTCTGGTAAGGCACAACTGACCACTTCCATCGTGAAAACAAACTGTACCCCACCATCTAAGGTTCTCGATTAAAAAGCAAATGTGGGAGGGGGGTTGTGAGCCAGAGAAAACGGGTGCAGCTGCTCCATTTCAAGAGGCAGGCACCTCTACTCCATTCAGCTGTGAAGAATGGCAATGACTGTAAATTGTTCTTCCTGATCGGTTACACAATAAAAACAAACCACACACTACTTTCAATTTTTCAAAGCCAATTTTTTTCAAGCCTCCAGTACACTGGAAACAAGAGTGGTGTTCTTCTGATTCATGGCCTTTGATTTCTCCATAAATGTCCCTGTATGCATGTAAAAACAGGTCCCTGCAGGATGCTCTCCGAGACTGTATATATTAACTTACCAGATGGACCAGAAGATAGAAACACCATCAGCCTACCTTTTTAAAGCAAGATACTATTGAACAGCTTAAACTGTCTGTGACTAAAGGATGACTGTAAAGAACATACTGTGTGTGGAGAGGCATTAGATAGGCCATGAGAAAAATGGCAGTAGGCACAAAAAAAGTGCAAGAAATGGTTTGGAACTCCTGTTTTAACTCTTTACATTGTAATACATGGTGTAAAAAAAAAATCAGTCACAGGCCTGCATTCTGCAACAAAAATGCTTGAAACAAATTTCCTCACAACTCAAATAATTAACAGAGCTTTGTGGTGTCTCTTTTGAAAAAGAGAATGCATAACCTCCTAAATATTCCCACTTTACTCACAATGTTCAAATTGGAATTACGATTTAAATTTAAGATCTCTGAAGTTGTGGGGGTTTTATGATCAAACAGATGTTTATCTAATAAAAAATGCTTTTGCATGTCTCTGCTGTATTTATAGAAATGAAACATTTTGAATAATATTGTACTGTGCTGGTATCTAATGCACACTTAAAAACATACACAAAAATAGGCAACCGTAAAGGATTGAATTGGAAAAGCCATTTTATGACTTTCTTTGCATGTCACCCCCAGTGATCCTCCTCGTTCATCTACAGAGGCATCTCAACTCCCCAGAGGAACAGACCACCGTCCTAGGTTGAGTCATGCTTAATGAGAGGCCAAGTCAAATCAGCAGTGGCTTTTGAGATTTCTTTGGTGGCTTCAAATGTCTTCCTTTGCCCCAAGCCTGCCAGTGGGAGCCTAAGGACAGCATCTACTTTAGAACAGCTTTGAATTCTGACTCATGACTGAAGTGTTGCAATGGAACTTAAATGTGATCCAACTTTAGAGAAATAAAATACAGGAAAATGTTCCTTTATCATTTGAAATTCAACTCTAGTGGCAAAACTGCTTGCATAGTGGCATGAAGCAAGCAATGATCCCTCTGTAACGCAAGAAAGCAAATCAGTAATAACACTAAATCTGCAAGCAGGTTTATACTGTGGCTGCTGAAGTAATCATACCCCATAACAAGGCTGCTCTCCACGTGTCTCCTGTTGATAGTTTACCTTTCGAAGTGGTCTCATTTATAAACTCATGATTTCCAGAAGTCCTAGCTGTATGAGATTTAGCTTGAACAAAAAATTTTTGGTACTTAAGAAGGTAAAAAGCATCTAACAAAAATAATACACACACACACACACACACACACACACACACACACACCCTTAATTGTTATTTTCAATCTAGTTATATGTTTCCCAATTATCTGACAGATTCCTTCTCTTCTACCTATCTAGTATTCTTTTCTCAATCCATCTCCAGGTGATATTATTAAATAGATCATTTAAGACACACTAATACGGCTCTATCAGAGTTGGTGGTTTCTCCTAAAGAACAGATACTTTTGTTTAATCACAATCCTATACCTTTCATGCTTCTGAATGCCTATCAGATTTTCAACTGGAAACCCCAAAAGCAGTTCACTTCAAAACATTCAAAAGGGAATTCATTATCTTCTCCACAACCCTGGCTCTTCTTTCTATATTCATTCTCTTAAACCCTGAAAGTCATCAAAGGTTTCCTTCTACCTCTCTACTCTGAGGGACAGTTCTAAGATTTGTCACTTTCTCTCAATTACCACCATCTTAATTCAACACCTAATTTTCACCTAAACTCTGTAACAGTCTTTCAAAATACTCTGATCATCTTTGATGCTTAATTGAGGAGAAAAAGGGACACTTTTCTTTTTGTTGTTTTTTTGTTTTGTTGTTGTTGTTTTTTTGTTTTTTGTTTTGTTTTGTTTTGTTTTTCTTTAGAAAGGGACACTGTTGTAACTGAAAACAATGGTCCAAGAATAGAGTTTTTAGTCTGGAAGGGATTTGAGAACATTTGTAAACTAAAAAGAGTCTATGGGAAGGAAGAAATTAAAGATGATAAATAGAACAAAGTCCCAGAACATAAGGTGGGTTCAAAAGTCCTGGAGGAGAGGTCAATCTTGCTGGGGTAGGGGAGAGGGGAGGCGATGAAGACCACACTTCCTTCTGAGACAGAAAGAAAGGATGGATAGAAGTGGAAGTAAGTTTTGGATGTGGAGAGGAGGCAAGCTGAGGGAGCATAAACCAGATAATAACAATTTCCTTGGAAAAATGACAAGGGAGGTAGATCATTACATTAAATGAGAGGTTATAAGGCTAAGTTCTTCTGAAAAATGGTTCCAGTTTAGAACAGTCACTGTGGGTAATGAGAAAAGCAGCTGATTAAAAATTAAGTTGGGGGAGGGAGATGAGAGGGAAATCTCATTCCAGTGCTGAGTTAGGGCTGGAAATCATAAATCTGTAACAGTATCCGTGGGCTCATTGAGAGGAGCTGGTTCAAAGATGCAGGAGAGTGGAGAGTATGAGAATGGGTGCTGATGGATTTTAAATCCCCAGTATCTCTCAACATCAACTTTATCTACTTAACTCAGTTTTTCCAGGTCAGTGCAATTCATTCCTCTTCCTCTTCTAGAGTCTATACTTCAAAATGTACATGCTATACCATTTCCACAACAGGCTAAACTGTCAGGACATTGTCTCATCACATACTGCTCCCATTACATAGATTAACATTCTCTGTCTTCTTTATAGAAACAAAAAAGCACCCCAAAGTGAAATTAATGGAACAAGATTAGCAAGCCACCATGTCAATTAACTGAGTACAGTGTAAGCACTTCCCAAGTGTGTGTTTGTGACTCAGATCCTATAAGGTGTATGGAGAAGAGGGAACAATGGGTGTCTTCAAATATGTTTAACTTTGGCTATTACTGCTAATGTTGGTGTTCCCATAATTCATTCCATCTAAAACTTAAAATATGATTCTCTAAAGTTCCATACAATTGAAAAAAAGGAGAAAAATAAAACACACACACACACACACACACACAAACACACACACACACACACACAAGCACTGAAGGGCATTTGGGTTTTGTGGATGTTAAATGCCACTAAGTTTTGAGAGAAGTAGATTTATGGGGCTTACACTAAGGGCTCCTATTTGTTTTACCTTATTTTGCTACCCTGAAAGGAAAATGAGTGTCTGAGACTCATTTTGACTGGTATGCCCATATGTGCAAATTGCAGACATGCATAAGGTAACTTCTGAACAGATGAATAGAGAGGACATCTGGACTTGGTGTTACTGCTCCTCCTTCCTTGATTGGAAATTTAGAAATTTACAATGCATTTTTTAAAAGTCATTATCATTCCTGCCTTCTCCTTTTAATCATCTCCATGCCAGTACCAAACAGATGTAAAGGTACTAATCAGTCACTCATTCATTAATTCAATAAACATTTACTGAGTTCTTAATGATATACACAGTAGAAAAAAAATACAGAGCTGAATCATTTGAGAAGCTTTCCATCAAGAGAAAAAAAAACATACAAAATTACCAAGTAAAACATAGCAAGTGCATTTATCCATTTATTTGATAAATAATTGAACACCAAGTAAACATGAAAAGGTGACCTGATAGTGCAAATGTGAAGGTGTTGGCTAACCTAAAGACTGATGGTTTGAACCCAACCAGGAGCTCCTCAGGGCAAATATTTGATGACTACTATAAAGTTTACAGCCAAGAAAAGCTGTGGGGCAGATGTTTTAGTACAAGGAGTCACTAGAAGTTGAAAGCAACTTGAGGATATTTCAAAACAACAATGAATACTGGGCACTATTCTATTCTGGGTTTTGAAGATTAAGCAGTGAAATAAATGGGGGAGGGGAAAATGAAAGGAAAATGTGTCATCAAGTTTAATCAATTGATAAATAAGCAAATAAAATTAAGATGACCCCCTAGAGGCAGCAACTTCTCCAAGCTGCGAGAAGTCTCTTTTGGAGAGGCTGATAGACCAATCCAAGCTTAGAAGATACTTAACAATATGTGGGCTAGCAAACAATAAATGCTGGTGAGATTGTGGAGAGAATGGAACCCCTATTCATTGCTGGTGGGAGTGTAAAATGGTGCAACCACTATGGAAGGAAGTTTGACACTTTCTCAAAAAGTCATAAATAGAAATACCATTTAACCTAGCAAAGCCACTACCAGGAATATACCCTAAAGAAACTATAAACACAATCCAAAGAGATATATGCACACCCGTGTTTACTGCCCTCTTTCCTCCATTCCCTCTCCCCAGTTAACTTTTTTTTAATATTCATTCTTTGTTGCACAAGTATCTACCTCTTCCCATCCCTGCTCCTTTTCCTCTTTACAATGATATTCCTCTTATTCTGAGCTATTGTCATACTTATAATGCTTAATCATATATTCCTTTTAAGCAGTTCTTTCCTTCATCTGTTCAACGCAATGGTCCTTATTTATTCACTCTTATCTTATTCTCCTCCCAACCCCCCAAGTCAGACCTGCTTTACAACAGTGGTGCTATGCAGTATTTGACCTTTTGTGATTGAGATATTTAACTCAGTATGATGTACAATGAATGAATGAAAATATAGCCTCTCTGTAAAACGTTTGTTAAAATCCAAATTAAAATTTTACTTAAAAAAAAAAAAGAAGAAGATGTGGGCAATGAACGCAGTCCCAGGTATGAACAGCACAGAGATGTGAGGGAGGAGAACAAGGTCCTGAATAGCAGAACCACCCACCGGAGTCAGAATCTCAAAGCAGAGAAGGCAATCTGAAATATCCTTTGAGAGACTTCTAAGAGAACTGAGATAATCCCTCCAAAAGCATGAAGTTCACAAAAGTGTGCTCTTTTTCTTTATGGGAAGAAATGGAAGCTGCTTTTCTATCTCTGTTGGGCTTGGGAGGCACAGAGAGTGAAAAAAAACCCAAAAACCCCACAAACAAAATCTCCTGTCAATGATTTCACTAAATTTGCACTTAGATTTAACAAATTTGTCAGGGTACACCTGTGTATAAAGAAACAAAGAAAAATTCTAATAAACAAGTAAGCAAACGAATTTAAAAACCAAAGTAGATGTATTTCTAAGTGACCATGGTAATGTTCTGAGAAGTGGAAAAAAAAAATCTTTCTAATAAGGTCACTTTCGTGTTGAGAAATGTATGTGCTATTTAGATTAATATGTACATCTATGCAAGAAAGAGATTTTATAATATAAAAAAGCAAGAAGGAGAGCAAGAAAGTATAGATTTACAGAGGACAGACAGATTCCTAGGGCTTCATTTTGCCCTTGCCTTGTACCAGCTTTGTAACCTTGAGAGCAATTTAGCCTCATTTCTTTCATATGCTATACAGAAGTATGAAAATAGTTTTGACTTCATAGAGTTAAGATTAAACTAGTTGATATAAATATATAAAGTTCTTAAAAATGAAACTTGGCACCTAGGTATAAATTAATTTCTACTATAGTGGGATAGTGGTGACTATTATTGCTATGATAATTGGTAGCCACATGTTTTCAGATAGAATACATATTAACATTAATTATCTCCTCGGTAACTGTTTATCTGATTAAGCTGTGGGGAAATGGTGTCTTACTAATGAAACAGTTCCAGCTACTATCATCTAGACTTGAAATCTAAAACATACATACTTAACAATGCAAACTGTTTAACTTTGGGTCCCACACTTAATTTTTTGTAATTTTCAGCACTCACAATAGATAGCAATGGCCATCTCTTGTAATAACACACTCATGCCATTGTTTTGGTGGTGAAGGAATTTTAAAAGGCACAGGCTAGAAGTCCTCCAAAGAAGAGGTGACCGTGACTACAGAGTGTTAAGTTGCACTAGCTTTTCTGAGAGGTAGGGCTTTTTTTTTTCTCTTAAGATTACCAGTGTATTTTTTAATGATGCCATCCATATTGAAGCCCTTAAATTCTACATAAAAACAAGTATTTTATTTAAATTTATTTGAACTTAAAAAAAAAGTAATTGGTCAAGAGCTTTAGACACCAAAAATTCACCATTTTAAAGTACATGGTGGCAGTGCTATTCACCTTAGTTGATTATTTACCTAAATTCTATATTTGCCTATTGTTTTCCTTTTTCAGAATTTGTGACTTTTAAATACTAACATATTTTTAATATGCATTGAATTGGAATCACTGTTCTTAAAATCAGCTATGGACTTCTTAGCTGATGATTTTGTTTTTGAAGAACGGGGATTACATAAAGGCAAGTGAACAGGATTGGGGACAATGTCTCTTATCACCCCTCCTCTGGACATGACTCCTAAAGTGGGCGGGCTTGGACAGTGTAGGACGAGTGCCTTGACTCACCCGACATGGCTGCATTCTGTACCTCAGTGAAGAAACAGAAGGCTGGTGACACAAAGGGATGTGGATGATGCGGATGTGGACAGTTTCTGAGAACCTTTCAAAACAGTGTATTAGCATGTGGTTGGTTTTGTTTTCATTTTAAGCTGAACATAGTGAAGAGAGGTAGGACTTTTGTTGTGTTCCCCAGTGTCTCCTACATCTAGACCTGTGCCTAGAACATAGCAGGACCTTTGAGTATATGTATGTCGTAAGATGAAAAAGTCAAATCTTAGCTAAATGATCCATTAATTACATACTTGCAGGAAATCATGTTGTTGTTAGATGCCATCCAATTGACAACTCATAGTTTCATGAAAGAGCAACATATTAAAACCTTGCCCTATCCTGTGTTATCGTCATGATCAACCAAAGATTATACAATCAAAGGAAATTAAACATATACTTGAATACTAACTAATATTAGGTGACTCAAATAATCAAACTTGTAAGCTTTAAATAAAAAGTTAACCTCAAAACTAACTAGCTCACAATATGAAAAGGGGGAATGGAGTTGCCTTAAAGAAACTATAGATTGTCTAAAAGGGGTTGTATGTTTTAAACCAAAACAGCACCTGCACAATTTATGAGAAGAAATTGAATAAGAAGTACTTATTAATATATAAAAAATTATAAGGCTTTGGAGGCTTTATTATATGAGTAACAAGTGCTTTCTGAGCTGCAGCTGGCACACCATTTCTTTTATAAAAAGAATTTATTGTGTTTTAGCTGAAAGTTTGCATAGCAAATTACCACAGGTCTCATTTAACAATTTTTATAAAATTTGTTCCATGACACTAATTTTTAACAATCGCAAGGGATTCTCATTATTTTCTTCCTTTGTGTTCTGTTAGTAGTAATTTAGCTTTCCTACATGGAGAACACAGTGAGATTATTAACAGCTTCAGCTTTGCTTGGTTCCACAATCAACACTCTTGGTGCTAGCAGCCAGAAAATCAAAATATGAATTGCATTGTGAAAATTTGCTGTCAGGGACCTCTCAAGAGTATTGAAGAACAACAATGTCAGTCTTCAGACTAAGGTGTGCCTGATCCAAGCCACAGTATTAGCAATTACTTGCTACACATCAGAGAAATGGACAATGATTAGGGATGACAGAAGAATTGATGTCCTTGAGCTGTGAAGTATTGAACATACTAAAAGAACAACTAAGTCTGTCCTGGAGAAGGTGAAAGTAGTTTGCTCCTTGGAGGCAAGGATTTTGAAGTGCTATCTGACATACTCTGGGCATGCTGCCAGGAAGGACCAGTCCTTGGAGAAGGACATCATGCTTGGATGTCTGGAGGCATAGCACAGAAGAGGAAGACCCCAGATGGGATGGACTGATACAGCGACTGGGATAATGGGGATAAGTGTGTCGGAGACAATGAAATTGGCTCAAGATACAGCAGAGTTCAGAACTAGTATACATAAAGTCACTATATGTCACAAGCAACTCAAGAGCACATATCACCACCACCACCACCACCACCACCACCACCCTCTCTTCTCCTTAGCTTTAATGTTAACTGTTGGATCTCACAATTATTGTTGTTAAGTACAGTGGAATTTATTCCAACTCCTAGCAACTCTATGTACAACAGATTGAATCTTTGCTTGATCTTGCACTATCTTTCACAAGCTCCTCTATGCTTATGCACATTATTGGCAGTCACTATTACAATCCATTGATCTCATATAATTACTTAAATTAACACAGTATTCCTGAGTCAATCTATTATTTGGATAAAAAGTGACTACTGGAATCAAGTCCAAAGGGTACTTTAATGCAAAAGTCTCTCAGTCCAGAAAGTCTGGCCTTTTTTAGTAATTTGATTTTATTTTATACTTTTTAAGAGGATTTTCTATTTTAACCAGGGTTTTCTATTGTGTCTCAAGTCATAATAGTCATTAGAGGTAGTTGGGCACCATCTAGTTCATCTGGTCTCATGCTAGAAGCTTCAATTCTTGTGGACCATTAATCCTACGGCCTAATTTTTCCCCCTGAAGTCTTGGTTTCCTCAACTCTCCTTTCTTCCAATAGCTGTATCTTAGATGGCCACTCATAAGCTGTTAAGATTCCAGACACAACTCAACAAACCACAATGAGGGCATAACTGTTAAATACTGTCTCATATTGCCTGTTGCATCAGAACCAATTCATGTTTGAGCTACCAGTGAGTTTCTAAGGTAGTAAATCCCATGGAAAGAGAAAGCCCATCTTTCTCTCTAGAAACTGCTGGTGAACTTGAACCACTAGAGCAGTGCAGTCATTTAGTTAGCAGTACAACTCCCTACATACTACACCACCAGAACTATGTTATACCGACTAACTGCATTTCCCATGGTCCTGAGCTTTCAAACCCAGTAAAACAATTCCTTAAAGTGTTAGATTATGTCTGAGTTGATGCATTATTTCTAAGCAATAAAAGGACTTATTTCATATGTGACAAACTGCAAATCCTGAGGTAATATCAGTTTATTAATCTGATGAACTTTAATGTTAAGTAGTAAAAGTTTCATTTCCTAATACAAATTTTGGAAGCAGCAGTGGCATCCACTTCCAAAACAACATGCCTCTGGAAACTATGAACTTTGAGAAACAATAGTATCAAAAGGCTTCAGGTCTTTTGTTTATAGGGTATCTATGAGTCATGTTCAACACTACAGCAGTCAACAAAAACAACAATATAATTTACTGGCCTGTAGATAAGTAATAAACAGTACCTTATTAAACATGCCAGAGAAAAGCAATAACTTATAGTAAAACATATCTCTTAAAATGTATTTAGCTACATATTTACTCTTAGAGAACAAGAATTTGCTATTTATTAATAAAGTTGGTCTATTATCTCATGTCTTAGCATCATAACGGTTACAATCTTACAAAAATAGGAAAAACTGCTACATATGAGTGCCAAATGCTATATTTGGATTCTAAAATAAGATTTAAGCACACAAATAAATAACTAGAGAGCTATTCTAATTTAAATTATTATTCCATTGTCAGAATAACTTAAAATTGACAAAAATTATCTTATCATTTACTGTATTTATATGATAATTACTTCCTTGATTAAGTATGTAGAAAAAGAGTCTTAAAATACTAAATAGCAAGAAATTAATTCTAAAATTTCAGATAGGAAATTTTATTTCTAAACCTTTAGTTTTTTTCTAAGCTTAAGAATCTCGGATTCGTCTCTATCTAGCAGCTGCTTCTTCTTTCTCAGCTAAAAACACCATTTCCTAATGAAATCTGTGGTAAATTGGGATAAGGCTTATTTTGGCTCCTCAAGTACATATTTTTGCAGCATTCTTCCTCAATGCCACCTCAGACTTCTACCTTCTCCCAGCTCTTGCTCATTTTATGTATCAGGTGAAGTATCTATAAGTGCATAGTACCTCTTAACTCTTCATTGTATTAACCTTTGAGAAATAGGCTTCCTCAGCTAACTGAAAGACATGTGGGCAGAGTCCTTACTGTTTTGCTTATCATGTCACCAGATCCTAGCACAGTGCTTAGCAAAGAACTCAATAAAGATTTACTGTACACAGGAATGGTTTTCTCAGTTAACCAGTTAAAACTATCGCCTCATAACAAGAATGTGAGCTTGTTAAAATCAAAGACAGTGCCTCATTCATAATCCTCAGAGCAGGTCTAACAATCTCTGACAAAGAGATGGAAATCAGTAAAGGACTGATGAATGAATAAAAGAAAATAAATTCAAATACCTAAATAGTTTTCACTTTTAGAAGTACATGTTGGGGTTTTAATATTAAGGTATAGTATTATTCCATTTGTTTAATATATTTTCTCTGTATAAGATTTTACATTAAAAAGCTGAAAGTAAAAAAATGTAAAAATGTAATCTAAATTGTATTTTGTAAATCATAATTTTTGGGACTGTGGTAGGATTTTACTTAGTAGTACTATTACTGTATTTCCAATTAGGTTCACTCCCAAGTATCTCAATTTGTGGTTGGCTATTGTAAATGGTACTGCTTTCTTGGTCTTCTTCTGTGAGTTCTGTTACTACAGAGGATTTCCACTAATTTTTGGATATTAATCTTCTATACTGCCACTCTACTAAATTAGTCTACTAGCTCTAACAGAGTTTTTGTTGAGTCCTTGGGATTTTATCTGCATATAGCAACAGTTGAACCCTCTCTTTGCTGTTCCAGTTGTCTTTTATTTCCTTCTCTTGTTGTATTGCCCTAGCAAGCACTTCCGATACAATGGTGAGTAGACGTGATGACGGTGGGCATCCTTTTCTGGTCCTTGTTCGCACAGAAAATGCTTTTCCTCTTTATTCATTGAGAATGATACTGGTTCTTGGTTTTGCATACATACTTTTCACTATGTTGTGGAAATTCCCTTCTATTCCAATTTTGCTATGTGTCTTAATCAGGAAGGGGTGCTGGATTTTGTCACTGCCTTTTCTGCATCAATTGCTAGGATCATATGGTTCTTGTTATTTACTTTGTTAATGTGGTGAGCTTTGAAGTATTACGCTAGAATTGAGTATTTTGTAGCGCAGAGTATTTTAAGAGAAAGTGTTCAAGATTAGATTTAGTATATGACTAATGGAGAAATAGATGGATGTAGAAAGGACACATAAAAAGTGAAGTAGTGAGAAATAGGATATAAGTGATAAAACCAGTTTTTGACCAGTAAGATGCTGTCCTGGTATAAGTGGTATAAGTTGAAAGCCACATATTTAGTGATTTAATAAGGGAAGGATACAAAGAGGGCTTCAATGTAGTAACTGAGAGAGGATAAAATATCATCTGATTCTATCTGTCCTTAAAAAAATAAATAGGATATTAAGAACCAGAACAAATACATGTCAACAATAGTGAGGACTCAAGGACAAATATTATCAGGGTTAGCTAGTAAGTACAGGGAAGGAAGTACTTTGAAAGGAAACAGAAGGTCAGTTTTAGAGATAAAAGGTAATCCAGTCAAAGAAATTCTAGAATCTGAGATCAAAAAGGATGCTAAGAGAAAGGGCAGGGTACCCTGGCAAAAGCACGTAGAGTATAAATGTTGAACCACATATTGTAAACAATGAAGCAGAGTAATCCAACCAGTATAGACCACAGTAGAAATGTGACTTCATTGTTAAAACATGCTGTTTCCAATCAATTCTGGCACTGCTACCTAATGGAGTTCTTCATTAAATCCAAACTTACTCAAATGATCCAGCTCCCATCACTGCCTTGAGATGCAGTTTCACAATCTGCATAATTGGCCTAGATACTGAGAACTGCCTGTGAAAGAGCTCATATTACACCCACCTTCCAGAGTCTCAGCTTAATCTAAACAAATTTGTCATCCTACAACTAGCTTATATCTGTCAAAGACCTTAATATTGCTTTATTACTAAACTGAAGAGAAGACTTTTAAACAGTCTTTTTCTATTACGTCAGTTCTGCCCTATTCTAATTAAAATTTATATTTTTCTTATTCAACATATTGATTAAGCTGGTTTGGAAGGTTTTGTATTGGCAAAAGACAAATGTGATCTTAAAACTTGCACATGGTAGTAAGAGATTTCTGTTTCCTTTCTTTATTGTAATGAGTTTGCAAGATGACTCCTTAAATGGCAAAGGCTCTTTGTGTCTGCCATATCCCATTGCAACCTCTTATCTACTTTACCGTCTGATATGACCTTGGCTCCCTTTCAGTATTACGAAGCATTTTCTCACATTGAATATCTATTTCAGATGATTTGCTCTTAGATGTATTAGCTTGCATTTACTTAGGCTGAATCTCACTCACTATTTCCTGTGAATACTTCTAAACCTTTTTAGGGGTCTTTGTGATATTTCTCTTATTTGGCTATTGGAGATGCTTCTCAATTTACTATCATTTAGAAAATTGGTAGATACCCAGTACGGTTTTGATTTTAGACTTTCAACAAAAATGCAAAGGAAATCGGGTAAGTGCCATTATGAAGAATCTATTTCATCCTTTTAAGAATTAATATCCAAGTGAAAGTTATAAATTATCACTTTATTAAATCTTAAGTATTTACTTATTAACTTATTAACTTATTTACTTATTAACTTATTACAGAAACCATATCCTCTATCAATTTTGTGATGAGATTTAAATGAAAGTTAGAACGTATTTTTTGTAAATACTTTTATAAATATGTATGCTTTAATTTCACTCTTAATATTCATTTCTTGAGACTGAGTTAATGCAGAGATAATGGTTATTTAAATAGCAAAGTCAGCATTTTTATTTTAAACTTCAAATCTTAAATATACTTAAATTTTGAAGAAGTATAATTTCTTTGGTCTTCTAGTCACTGTAAAAATAGATTTGCCGAGGGAGCTCTGGTGGGCTAGTGGCAGGAAGCTGCACTGCAATCCCAGAGGTGCACGGTTCAAATCCACTGG
The DNA here is from genome assembly GCF_000299155.1 of Elephantulus edwardii. Taxonomy (NCBI): domain Eukaryota; kingdom Metazoa; phylum Chordata; class Mammalia; order Macroscelidea; family Macroscelididae; genus Elephantulus; species Elephantulus edwardii. The sequence continues at coordinate 4,307,008 of NW_006399757.1, read as the reverse complement.
ATGCTCTGCTGGAGAAGGAGGTTCAATCTCCTCCTGTACCAGTCAGATCTGATTTGATGGTACACACACAAAGATAATAAAATCAAATTTAAAAAAATAGTATTGCCTTAAATTAAACAGAAGTCATGTCAATGACTATGAACATTATTCAATGCTATAAGCACGACATCATTATATTTGAGATTAATAGATTTGTTTCCTTCTAGGCTACTTATATTTTCTTTCTTTACTGTGCTCAAAAACATTATTTAAAAATATATAATCTGACTAGGGCACTCTATATAGTCTTTTTTCTAAATACTGGACTTACATATTCCTGTTTATACCTTTCTTACACACTGTCAACCTAGTTTTCCCTAGTTTTAGATAATACCAGCTTCAAAGCATTTTTTTAAATGAAATCTATTAAAGTTATCATTGTTTTATACCTTTTCATTAAATTACATTAAATTTTAATTATCATGGCATACTTCTGACTCAAAAAGAAAAAAAAAATTCCAGTTCAATGCAGGATAAAGATAAAAGTTCAATTCAATAAAGGCTAAAGTTAAGAGCTAAACCCTCGCCATTTAGACAAAAAATAAGGCCATTCCTCGTACGTGGATCAGTCTTAGAGGGATGTTTACACATGGAATTCTGAGCTCTATCTGCACTGTATTATGACCCTCGTCATCACTTGCCCCCAAGCAGTGACACGTGTCCACTTCTCACACTAAGCCATTTTCTCCAGAAGCACAGAAGCAGTGTGACTCGCTCACCTTTGTATCTTCTTGAGCCTACTTTGCAGAAAGCAAGCAAATAATAAACACTTGCCAAATTATAAAAGCAAAACTGGTAAACTTGTTTTCATATCCAAGTCTCATGAAAAGTGAAAGGAAAAGTAACCAAAGAGGTGGACAAGGAAGGGTAAGGAGGTACCAAGTCATATTATATTAATATAAAAAAATACATCTCACAATGAAAAAAAATACATAAACATAACAAATTTTTCTTCAGGTAGAAACTAGGAAGCTTACTTACTTTACTTGAAAGCATTTTCTGGATGAGACACACCCATATGAAATCGCCAACCTAAATATTTTGTTCTCCCGGGTTTTGTCACTACTGTGAATAATTAGCAACAGTATAGGAATTCGCTAATGAAGAGGGATCTATGGCACAGAAAATATATCCCAAGATAAGAAATTGCTTTTAGGAGAGGTTTCTACTTTGTGGGTTCTGGCACAAAACCATGAGTCCTCGGCTGCCTCTGAGTCACTCTTCTGGAAAATCTGAGACTGACCTTTCAAAGGGCAAGGCAATGCAATTTAACAAATATTTATTGTGCACCCACTGTATACAAAGGTACCAGAGTGGAAACCTGAGAAAGAAGAGCCTGAAAAGGAGACTGAAAAGAAGCAGTGGTCAGCGGAGGAAGGAAAAAGGTAGAGGAAAAGAGACTAGGAGCTCAGGGAGGAGGACTAGTCACCAGTGTCTGGTGTCACAGAGGGCGAGAAACTGAGACTCCAGAAGAAAAGAGAACCAAATTCTTTCTGAGGAAATCCAAAGCACTAGGATCAATCAATAAAATCATGACCTTCTTGAGTTTTCTATGTTTATAATAACTGTTTTGTCAGACTAATCTCAAAGATCAGGTTGTAGCTCTATTAAAATTAGAACCAATATCTCCACCACCAACACTTTAAATACCTTCCTTTCTCTTCTGATGACCAAATGCAATTGGTTACCAAATTCCATTGTTGCTGTTGATTTGTGTCATTGAGTTGCTTTCAACTCACAGCAACCCTATGTACAACAGGCCTGAGCTAATCTCGCTGTCTGACACACTTGCCCCCAATCCCCCAGTCACTGAATCAAGCCACCTCATTCAGGGTCTTCCTCTCTTGTGTTGGCCCTCCAACCTGCCAAGCACGATGTCCTTCTCCAAGGACTGGATCTTTCTGGCAACATGCCCAAAACATGTGAGACAAAGCTTCAAAATCCTTACCTTTGTATTATTCATACCCAAATAAATAGGGTCACATGACAGCACAGGTTGTGTACTGCACAAAGGTGCTGTATGGGGGAAGGGAAGCCAGGAGTCACATCACAGATTTTAATTATTTTTTTAACAACTTCCCAGCAGGTGGCAGTCAAGGGTCTCATTCCAATAGGAAAAATATATTACAATAATTTTCCAATAGATGGAAGTAAATTGTTTTCAACCTCTTTTTGAGGTTAGTGGAAACCTTGCACAAATTGACATTTTTTATTTCTTAGTCTTCCTTCTTCTGACTATAGCAATCACAATTAAGACTTACATAACATTTTGTAATACCTTCTAAAGGGAATCCCTTAATTTCTCCACACTTCAGTCTACCGCACAAACATCTGACCACCTTTTCTTAGAAGAGTACTCCTAATGTAAGTTCACAGTGAAGTTGGTGACTTTGTTTCTTCAACATCACACCGAAGGCCCTTCCTTCCCAGCAGATTCTTAACCTTCTGTTTTCACTACTCTCCAGCAGGTACTGTACCCATAATTAAACAGATACCTTCGAGTTGGTATTGAGTGGTGTTGAAGAAGATTGCCAATAGGGGCTGAGTGTCCCATACCCCATCACAACAAACAGGCATGTCTTGGAGAAAGTGCAAACAGAGGGTTCCTTAGAAACAGGGATGGTGAAGTTCTGTCTCACACACTTTGGACATGTAAGGAAAGGGTATACCTCGGAAGAGAGGAAGATCCTCAGCAACATGGATTGACACAATGACTGCAGAAATAGGATCAAGAACATATGCGATGACAAAGATTGTACAGGGTAAGGCAGACTTCAGGTCTGTTCACAGAGTTGCTATGAGTCAACTTGATGACACTTAACTCTCTGCCTTAAACATGCTGGCCCTGTTCTATCTTGCTTTCTTTGTTCATGTCATTCCTTCTGCTTACAATTCTCTCCAAATGGAATTTTCCTGCCAGAAGTTTAAATTACATTCTGTAGTATTGGGGGAAATTTTGGATGATTATTCAAATGGAAGTTTTGGAATATTATCTTCAATAAACATTAAAAAATATCCCCCTGGGTTTTATAAGTATTCCAGTTATCTAATTCTGCAAAACAAATGACCCCTAAATTTATGATATAAAAACACAACTAGCTTTCTCCTGGGTCACAAAGCTGTGGCTGAGAAATGTGGGCAGAGTTCCTCTAGGTGCTCTCTCTGTGAGCGTCATTTTCCTGACTACTTCCGTTAACTGTTCAGAGGGAGATCTGGTGGTGCAGCCTGTAGAGAGTTGAGCTGTTATCCCAAAGGCTACTGCTTCTCTCCTGGTTCCAATCCACCCGCGACTACAGGAAAGAAAGATGGGCAATCTTCTCAGAAACACGATGAGGGGACAGCTACGAGTGAGTGAGTGAGTGAGTGAATGAGTGAGATATACTAATGATGCTATGGAGTGAGATTAATAATAAAATCCAATTATGCAAATTATGCTTGTTCAATACATACCAAAAACAAAACAAAATGCTGTTTGAAGCTAGCAAAGGCTTCATTCAAGCCTATCATGACAAGAAAACTGAGGCCCACAAAATTTTCTCAAACGAAAAAAACTAATTTTGTATGTATGAAAAACAAAACTACAAAGAATTTGTGAACCAATCCATGTACAAAAAACATTTGGGACAGTGTTTTTACAGTATTAAGAAAACTCTATAAATACACACTACCAGAAGAGATGGGGGGGATGCTTTTGTGCAAAGGACATACTGCAGTTAAAAGGAACAAACTAAAATAGATAAAGACCAGTAAGTACACACTACCAGAAAAGATGAAGAAAACAATCAGAATGTCTTTGTGCAAAGGGTATACAATAGTTGAAAGGAATAAAACACTGATAAAAGTCTGAGATAAAAGTCTAACAAATACAATTTGCTCAAGAAAACAAATGGCAGAATTCATAGGAAAATGGTGGCATTTACATAAGAATTTAAACAAGTAAAACAATACTACGAATTATCTCAGACTAATACACCCAGTGCTGTACAAATATAAAGAAATAGCATGGAAATGAGTGGTTACTTGCACAGGGTAGGAAAGATGGACAGGCATCTTCCACAGTATCCAGCTATTGTTTTATTTCTAAAGCTGAGCACATTAGGGAGGTCTGGTACCGAAGGCGCGCAGTTCGAATCCACCAGATGCTCTGCTGGAGAAGGAGGGGTGAACTCCTGTGCCAGGCAGATTTGATCCGACGATCCGACCGTACACAACAAGGAAAAAAAGAAAAAGAACTTAAAGTTGAGCACGTGGGTGTTTGTTGTATTGCATTTTATAAGTTTCATACACCTTAGCATTATATAATAAAGTTGCAAGTTAAAAATGAAAGGGACTAATAAAAACAAAATACAATTTTGTCTTCTGATGGTAACAAAACCAACAGCATTATGAAAGACTGTGTGAGCATATACTATGGGCTAGACATTGATGGCAGAAACCCTATGGGGCGGTTCTTCTCTGCCCTACAAAGGGTTATTATGAATCAATTCAATGGCAATGAATCAAGCGACTTGCCTAAGCCAAGATTCTAGCCACAGGCCATAAGTAATCAAAATTATTCTGCTTTCCTATTGATCTAAAACAATAATTACAAAATATCCACGAATTAACTTATCCATAAAGACCTAGCTCATTTACATCTGGCCCCAATCATGTTCCCTTAGTGTAAATCAGTTTCACCAAGTAGTTGTGTTTTGGTTTTTTTAGGTATGTATTTCTCCTTCTGCAATTAAGTATCAATTTTTACTTGCAAATCACTCTTAAAAAAACCATGAGTACTCTGGTCACACAGCCGTCAAGGCTCAAAAACAAATACAAACAGTAACAGAAATCTAAGGGGAATTTTTAATTTATGGGCGAGGAAGGGATAGAAATATTCTGAAAAATGAAAAAGATCCACCTGGAATAATTTTATTTCTTGTGTTTTGTACACTGTGAAAAACAAGGATCAGAGAATCATAACGAATTTGTGTGATGGCTATGATTACATGAAAACTTTGCTGGGCTATGAATCGCCTGTTTGCCAGAGGCTTGTCAGTCATCCTTAAGAGAACTCCTTATATGTGTGCGTGTGTTTATTTACACACACTCCCCACTCATTCATTGCCACTGAGTCAGAAATAACAGCTGACTCTCCAGCCAGATCTGAAAGGCTATAAATTGCATAGGAATCAATATTTATCTTTTCCCAGAAAAACCCTTGGTGGATTTGAACCACCAAAGAGAGGTGCTGCCTTTTGGTGAGTGTAAGCAGTACAACTCCTTACAGACTATACCAACAGGGGGAACAATATATTTATGTATGTGTGTATATTCACATATGTGTATGCATATATATGTATATTCATGTGTGTGTGTGTGTGGTTCTGCTTCTCTAGAGAATCCAGGTTACACTGAATATACAGTTAGTGGTGCTCATTAATACATATCCTCTCTGAATTTTCCTCCTTTTACTAACCACTATCAAAGGAGAAAATCCTATATATAAGGCACAGTGCTTGCTTATCCAATAACAAGGGGAACACTGGTTCTTTGTGCTTACCTACTAATCTGAAGTAAAGAATTTATCGTAAGTTTTCCATTCTGGCTGTATTTTAAGATCACCTGTTGTTGTTAGGTGCCGTTGAGTCAAATATAACAGATCTGAATCCTGTCCTATCTTGTGCCATCCTCACATCTCTTGACCACCCTTGGACCCACTGCAGCAGTGACTGTGTCAATCCATTTTCGTAAGATCACTTGGGGGACGTTAAAAGAGCACAGCCTCAGGGTTTGGAAAAGGGAAGTTTTCATTTTTAATATACTAGATATATCATTAATATCACATGCAGGAGAAATCGTATTGAAGATTATCCAAAAATGGCTAGAAAAGTACATAGAGAATGGTGGCTTAAAGGTAAGGAGTTGCACTGATAACCCAAGAGCATGCAGTTCAAATCCATAAGTCTGCTTCTATGTAATTGGTTCTCTTCTTAGGCCATACCTAGCATTAACTTAATCAATGAATAAGCCCCTTTTCACTTAAAACCAGGCTACACTGGACTCTGGCATTTTCCTCATAAATTACCTTGTACAGCAATGTTCATAGCAACATTACTCACCATCATAAGAACACAGAGACCACCCAAATGTCCAACCAATGGACTGAGAAATTATGGTATATTCACACAATGGAAGACTACGCAGTACACAGGAGCAATGATTTTGTAAATTAGAATGTAACTTGGGAGGGACTGGAAAGCATTATGCTGAGTGAACCCAGTCCCACAAGGACAAATACTGTATAAAACCATTACTGTGAAATGAGTATGAGGACCCAAAGGGGGGTAAAGCAGAGGGACGAGGATGTGCAGGTGGTAGGGGAGATTAATCATAGAGTTATACAATTTGATGGGTGGGGATGTGAGGAAAATTAGAAGAATGTATTCTGGAAAACAATGGGTTTGAATTTTGTAAATACTAGTATAATAGTAATTTTTTTAAAAACCCAGTGGAGGGTAAAAAAAAATTATATTGAAGTCAGCCCCACTTACATTTTCATTTTCTTTTCTGGTCCAACATCTGTCCCCATTCCTGATTTTATTAAAATCTTCAGTCTAAAAACTCCTGGAAATACTGAATTTGGGGTACTGGTTCCCTAGTTTCCTACATCAAAGGGTGTCTTTTCATTTTCCAATAATTAATTCACTCTCTGGGGTCCTCACTCTCAGTTTTTTCTTTCATTGCCAACATTTAATATTCTTTGCTTCTGGTTTAATTCCTCCTCAATTTCTTTAGTCCCCTACTCCCGCGGCACAAAGCTCTAATAAACACTGCTTATTGGAGGAAACATAATTCATGTCTATTCATTTTTTCAAATAGATGCTGTCTTTCAGACATGTGTGCTAAGCATATACTTGGAATGATCACCATACCCCTGCATTATAATCTTTTTGTTGTGAGGTGTTACTGAGACGACTCGTGGAGATTCGATGTCTAACAGAATAAAAAGTTGCCTGGACTTGAATCTTCATAGTCACAGCTAAGCTCAAATCCATTGTTGCTGCCACATTTTAAGTTCCTTTCCACCTAGGGACCTGTCTGGAGATATTACGTTGTGGCTCTTAGTGGTTAATTTTTGGAAGGCCATTAATTATTTCTTCCTGTTATTAGCACCAGTTGGGTTGGTTGCAACTCATGAAAGCCTTAAGTAAAACAGAACTAAATGGTGCTCACTGCCTTGCCATCTTCACAAGGGTTGGTGGTTAGCCCCTTGTTACGACTACTATGTAAAATTGAAGATTCATTCCCTTCGCCTCAAATAAGCCTTCTCTTCATCAAACACAATGCCATTCTCTAGCATCTACAGCAAGCCTGGAGAAATTTCAAACACTATTATGTGATCCAAAGGGTTTTCATTAGATTTTTGAAAGTTAATTATCAAGACTCTTTCCTACTCTATTTTAGATAGAAGCTCCCTGAAATCTGTCCACCATGGTAAACTTACTGGTGTCTGAAATACTGTTGGCATAGCTTCAAGTACTTTGTTGTTGTTGTTAATATATTGTCAAGTTGGAACTGACTCATAGCCAACCCTCCAGTGGGTTTTCAGAGTCAGAGCCATTAATGGATTTGAAGTGTGTTCTTCTATATAGCAATACAGCTCTCTGCTAATATGTCACCTTGTTGTTGTTGTTACATGCCATCAAGTCACCTGCATCATAGTAACATTCAAATAACTACCGTAAGACTGACAGATGAGTGGTAGATAATTCCTTCAGCTTTCAAATAATGATGAATCCTCCAAACTCCAACCTGCTAAAATGTACGTATTAACAGATAACAAGTTGTTGTGCCGCCGAGTCGTTTCCGACTCATAGCGACCCTATGCACAACAGCCCTAAACCCTGCTCTATCCTGCGCCAACC
>NW_006399757.1:4293591-4296594 GCF_000299155.1 Elephantulus edwardii | reverse complement strand
ATGTTGTACTTCAAGATGGATCTAGAAATTACTTTTTTTACTATAAAGGCAAGTCTACCTTTTATTAGGGGCACTGTGACACTAAAATTACAGATATATTTAATCAACATGTTTCAATTTTTTATTGCTTAATTTTTAAAAAAATGCTTATTATAGCACTCCAATTTTTTTTTAAAAGAGATTCTTAAGTTCTTCCACAAACTGCTCTTCGCTTTTAACATGACTGGAAACCATTTAATAGTTTCCTTGCCAATGCAGACGCCTTTTCCTTAACCCTGGCATAGGCTGGACAGTAGCAAGAGCCATGGGAGAGGCAGATATTTTTCCCCCCCTTTGCACACTGACATTAAAAAAAGAATTTTTTTAAAAGCATGACCAGATGTGAAAGGGAAAATAGAGCATTTCTGTTCTAAAATTTAATCCAGGACTACAGAACCACAAATTCATGAGATCTTCACTTCAGCTATCTGCTGTAATAAGATTTCCTCCTTTTAAGCAAGCCTTGACTAAAGAGGGCCTTGTATCATTTTTTCACTTTGGGCAACAAAGTTTGTATCACTTAAATGTATGCTGCTAATAAGGAAAAGCAGAATTATTTTGCACTATAAGGGACTGATGATATTCAGATGAGAAACTAAACAGACTTCAAATTCTGTAAATAGAGATGTTGTTGTTGCTATGTGCCGTCAAGTCACCTGCATCAAGATGCCTGTGACTCACAGCAACTCTATGTACAACATTCCTAAACCCTGCTCTACCCCGTGCCAAACTTGTTGTCTCTGACACATCTACCCCCACTACCCCAGTCACTGAATCAATCCATCTCATTGAGGGTCTTCCTCTCCTGCACTGTCCCTCCACCCTCCCAGTACTTTTAAAAAATTTTCCACTGCCAAAATAGCTTGCCTCCGGAAACACTTTGAACCTGGAGAAAGGATAAAAGTTACACAAGTATTCAGGTCTTTTGTTCATAGGGTCACTATGAGTTGCCTACAACTCGATGGCACTTAACAAAAACAATAACATAGAGCTCAGTTGGCCTAGTGGACAGAAAGTGATGTTACTAAGCTAAAGGTGGGTGATTTTAATCCATGGACCTCAAGCCTGGTCTTAACTGTTTTGGGTCAAAGGTCCTTCTAGGTTGTATAGCCCTGGTCTGGTCTGTCAACCTGCTATAGAGAGGTAACTCATGGTTGCTGTGAAGTTGAACACTGTGACACTGACGTGTCAAGTGTAATAATGGTTACCCATGGTGGACAGTGTTTGGTGGAGCTCCCTGATTAAAAACAAGCATGGAAGCAGGAGTGGCATGCAATTCCGAAACAGCTTGCCTCCAGAAACTCTATGAACGTAGAGGAAGGATGAAAGTTACACAAGTTTTCAGGTCTTCTGTTCATAGGGTCGCTATGAGTCATCTACGACTGGACAACACTTAACAAACAACAATAACATTTTATATTCGTTTGCTTACAAGGTTCATATACATTGTTTCATACTATCTTTCATTAATACTGTGTTTCAAACAATTGTGTTTCTGATTATTTGTAAAATTAATCAACATGGAACTATGTCCATCACTGCTCTGTGTTTCCAAATCCCTGCTGCATCTTTCCCACTCTGTAAATGGAGATACTTATTTAGAGACAAATTTGAAGCCACCAGAGAGTTTTAAGCCCTTCAGTGATATGACCTCACTATACTTAATAAAAGTAATAAAGTAATAAACCAACCAATCCACCACTCAAACCAAAAAAAACCTTCTAGCTGTTGAGTCAAACAAAGACTAGATAAATAGAATATATGCAGTTTAATAAAATGATAAGCTTCTGTAGAAAGATGAGTAAAACATAAAGCAGAATAGTAGAGTATAAACACAAAAAAAGACATGGGAATGCTTTACACATCTTGGTGCTGTATTGCAGGTTCCACAAAATTTATAGTTGAAAATTTAAAGTTCCATATACAAGCTGCTCTACACATACATAAATGTTTTCTAATCAAGTTTAGTATACCAAGGGTTTTTTCCCATTTTAAATTTGATTAAATTAAAATTTCAGTTCTTTAGTTCCACTAGCCGTATTTCAAATGTTCCATACCCCATATGGCTATTATCTGCTTTACTGAACAGAAAAGATTTAAATAACTGTAGAAAATACACAAATAAGGTTAAACCTATCTTCTCCTGGGTTTAGAAGTAAGGGCAGGGTTTTAACCTTCTCACTAAATGTCTCTTGAGTATCTGTACCATATTATGAGTATTTTTTTTAATATTAAAAACAACCAAGAGCAGAGGTGGATCCAGGTTATGTGGGTCTATAATTTATATAACTTTTAGATCCCCTTTAAAGATAAAGAATATAAAATTTTGAATGTAAAATTAGACAAGTTAGTGATTATACATTTAGAACAAGAAAAAAAATCATAAAATATAAAAGGTTGAAAAATACCACAAAATTCAGAAAAGTACCTTTCTGTTTTTATGAATCACCCAGTAAACTTTTACTTTTCCATCCAAAACTTTGAGAATATACATTTTGGCAAATGGCAGTTTTGTAATATATTCCACATACAAAATAGGATAATTTAGTACTTATGCTACATATGGTATAACAACATAATTATTTGGAAATGGACATTCATAAATGTTTAATCTGACTTCATAACTCACCAATTTTTAGGACATGGAAATTTCCATTTTTTTAAATATATGAAGTACAAATTGTCAGAGAATTTAAAAATTCCTTATGTAATAACTATCTTAAATATCCTTTGAGTGAAACATGCTATTTAATTAAAATAGTCAATATGCAAACATATTATGATTATTATGTTTTGCCATTATATTATTTTGTGGTAAAATAGCAAGAAATATAAATCTATTATTACTATAGCTATATGATTCATTCCTCTATACTAATCACATTTTTAAAAACTTCATGAGCCTATTTCTATCTATTCAAAATAATCTCTTCTTAATGAGTTATAGTTTTTCAAATAATTTAA
>NW_006399757.1:4289891-4292216 GCF_000299155.1 Elephantulus edwardii | reverse complement strand
AGAAGGAGAATTGATGATTTTGAGCTTTGGTGTTGGAGAAGAGTGCTGAAGGTGCCATGGACTGCTAAGAGAACAAACAGATTCATCCTGGAGAGGGTTAAATCTGACTGCTCCTTGGAGGCAAGGATTCTGAGGCTCCATTTGACATACTTTGGTCATGTTGTAAGGAGAGACCGGTCCTTGCAGAGGGACATCATGCTTGGGAGGGTGGAGGGATAGCGCAGGAGGGGAAGGCCCTCTATGAGGTGGATTGATTCAGTGACTGGGATAATTGGGTGGGAGTGTCAGAGACAGTGCGATTGGCACAGGACAGAGCAGAGTTTAGAGTTGTTGTACATAGGGTCATTATGAGTCTCAAGTGACTCGAAGGCACATAACAACAACAACAACAATATGTAGAAAGCTCTCTCAAATGGCAGTTAATGTTGTTCATGAAAACTCTATATCCCCTTAGCTATATCCCCAAAATGTCTATTCAACATGTGAAGAACCAGGATGAAAGGAAGGGCAGAGTAGAAGAAGATAGTCATCTTAATTAACTGTGGTGGTGGTGTTATGTACCCGCGAGTTGCCTGCAATTCACAGCAACCCTGTGTACAATAACCCTGCAACTTGCTCTATCCTGTGCTATCTCTGACACATCTACCCTCATTACCCCAGTCACTGAATCAATCCATCTCATCAATGGTCTTCCTCTCTTTCCCTGTTTTTCTACCCTTCCAAACATGACATCCCTTTCCAAGGACTGATCCCTCCTTACAAACATGCCCAAAGTATGTCAGACAAAGCTTCAGAATCCTTGCCTCCAAGGAGCGACCTGGTCTCACCCTGTCTAGGATGAACCTGTTTGTTGTTCTAGTGGTCTATTCAATACTCTTCTCCAACACCACAGCTTAAAGGAACCAAATGTCCTTCTATCATCCCTAGTCAATGTCCTGCTCTCTGACACAAAGCAAACAATTGCAAACTGTGATATAAGTATCTCAAAATTTAGCAAACACCTGGGGGCAGGAGGGAGTTTATGATAGTAACATGGCCAGAACTCCTCCGACGAGCCTGGAAGGGCCTGTGCAACGCAAGTCTCCAGAAACCAAAATGGAACCCATGACATTTCTGTGGAGTTATTTCAGATTCTTAGCAACCTTACCGGGCAGACCAGCACATAGAGTTTCCAAGGCTGTGATTTTCCTGGACAGCACTGCTGACCCAAAGGTGGCACCTCTCTGGCCATAGAAATCCACCAGCTTGGTGGCAGAAAGACGGGCAATCTCCTCTCGTGCAATTTTACAATCTCTGAAAACCCGCAAAAGGCTCCTGATTGCACAGCAAAGTGAATGAATCTTCATAAAAGCACACTGCCACATCTTTCTATCACAGAGCATCTGGCCCTCCATCCACCAACCTTCTGGTTAGTAGGCAATGTCTTAACTACTGTGTTACCAGGGCTCCTCCTTTAGTAAACATTGATGCCCTGGTGGCATAATAGCTAAGCACTCAATGGGTAACCAAAAGAGGGGTAAGTCTGGACTAACTAGCTGCTCCCACAAGAGGAAATATTACAACCTGAAAAACCCCACGGGGCAGTCCAACTCCAAACCAGAATTAGACAGAGGGTGCACAACATCCAACTGTCCCTGAGCACAGGTGAACAGCCTCATTGCTGTGGAGTCAGAACGACTCACAGTTGACCCTCCAGCAGGTTTCCAGAGGCTGGAATTTACATTAGAAGAGATGGACCAATATTTGGAGCAGCTAGTGAATTAGAACATGTCTTTGGGTTGCCAGCACACTCCTTACCCGTTAGGCCACTAGAGCACAGGTTAGAAGAAAAGTTAGAAAATTGAGTTGAAGTCAGAAATCATCCTCTTAAGATGGGTGATTATTCTCATTACCCTCCCATACTCACTTGTCGTTGTTGTTGTTGTTGTTGATTGCCATATTCACTAGAATATAAAATTTCGGGGTTCTAAGAAATCTTGCATGTAAACTTTTGATCACTTTCCAAAACTGTACAGCTAGAATAGCTTAACTACTGTTTTTGCCAAAATTAAGATCAACACAAATTGCAATCTTGATTAAAAGAAAAATCTCTGACTTTTTTCCTAAATATTTTAATTTTCACAATTCATTCTTTTGATTGACATTCCCAGCCTCAAGTTCTGACACTCTGAAGCTTATGTTGTTGTTGTTATGAGTCGTCGAGTTGTTTGCGACTCATAGCGATCCTATGTACAACAGCCCTAAACCCTGCTCTATCCTGTGCCAATCGCATGGCCTCTGACACACCCATCCCGATTACCCCAGTCACTGAATCAATCCATCTCA
>NW_006399757.1:4284839-4288212 GCF_000299155.1 Elephantulus edwardii | reverse complement strand
CAGACTTTCCCATGGCAATCCGTTTGTTTTTTTTTTATTTTTATTAATTTTAATAAACATTTACAGAGATTTTGGATTTCCATTAATTCATTGCTGCATTTTTCTCCCTGCCCACTCCTCCCCACCAGTTTGCTCATCTCTTTGGAAGAAAAAAAAATTCCTGCATTGGTATACAATTCCCCTAACCCCCGCCTCCCCCAGGCAGTATGTCTTTTTATTTCCTGGCTACTGGTGCCAACAGTGTTGACTGTGAAGCCAAGAAAACTAAAGTTGTGAACAATCTCAATCTCTTCACCATCCATCCTGATGCTGCCAATTGGTCCAGTGGTGAGATCTTTGTCTTCTTGACATTGAGCCTCAGTCCATATTGAAGGCTGCAGTCCTTGACCCTCTGTAGCAAGCTCTTCAGGTCCTCCTCAGTCTCAGCAAGCAGAGTTGTGTCATCTGCATAATACAGATTGTTGATAGATCTTCCACAAATCTTTACTCACCCCTTCAGTCCATATATCCATAAAAATTATCTCTCATTTACAGTATATGGGCTGTAATCATAGACCTAATAGGTAAGAAAAGCATTCACCAAAGAGAGCTCAATATTCCATAGTGGGAAGATTATAACTCTAGTGGTATGATGCAGGAAGCAATAATGACATCATCATATTCACATTGCTCAGTTATGTACACAAAGGGAAGGCTGCACAACATCAAACAAGTCTGTAATGTGGGAGTCTGAAACAGCTTTTAAGACAGTTAAAGCTGGTTTGCGGTTTACTTTACAGTTCACCTTTCATTTTTAATATAGAGAATCTCATGGTCTTATTGGTGGTTATTATTTCTTACTGTTTTAGTGACATTGTTTTACTTTTTGCATTTACCTTCACATTTATAAGCCCAGTATCTAAGTTTCTATTACTGCTTTCACTAAATTCTGTACAAACTGAAAAATAAAACCAAGAGCACAGATTGTAGAGTCAAAAGCACTTAGTTCGAATTCACTTCCTAGTGATCTTGAACAAGTCTCTATGCCTCAATTGCTGACCCTTAAAATGGGGGTTAAAATGATATCTTCCATACAGGATGCTGTGAGGATTACATGAATTTATGTTCGGAAATACTTTTAAACAGCCTCTGGAAAACACCAGGAGTATGTTACAACTCACTGGCAGTTGAGTGAGGAATACAATTGCTTTAAAGCATTTGGCTGTTAACAAGAAAGTTGGTTCAAACTCTGCCCTCAGTGGAAAAACATGAGGTAGTCTGCTTCCATAAAGATTTTGTAACTTTGGAAATCTTATGGAACAGTTCTACTCTGTTCTGCAGAGTTGCTGTGAGTTGGAATTGACTTGACGGCACTGAGTTTTGGCTCTGAACGGTCTGCTGCCCCTTACAATTCCAGCAGTATAGTAGAGTCAAGAGAATCTATCTTTCTTATTCACTTTTGTCAAGACTGTCAACCATAATCAATGTTTGAGACTGTTCTGGACTAAAGATTGAATAACACTGGTGAAAGAGATCCTTCATGGATATTTATGAATGCAAATGTGACACATAACCTCCTTTCATTAGTACTTATTTATACTATTAAAATTTTTAAAGGTCATATAAAAACTGTCAAAGAAAAGAACAAGCTTGTACTAGATGATTCCTGAATATTAAGTTTCCATTTTATATCATGTTTTATAAGAACTTAAAAATATATATTAAATAATTTTCTAAAATATGATATGTTTTAAAGTCTCAATATATACTACTAGATGAATCTTTTCATCACAGTTGCACTTTGGATCACAGCAAATACCAATGCCTAGTTTTATTTTAGAAAAATATGAGACTAAAAATTTATAGCTTACCTTCCTAAATATACTAAGAAAGGAATTCACATAATTTCTCACTATTTCTAGAGGAAGCCTTTGCCACTAGTACTGAGAAGGCTATAAAATTAAATATTAGAAGCTGAAGTTGCTAAATATTCTATATACTATGAAAAAAATACCCATTCCCATTCCTGGAAAAGGCATTAACTAATGTCCCTCAAATATTTTTCCTTGAGTTAAGTGGAAACAGTTCAAACCCAAAGAAGACACAGTTTTAACTTAGAATGTAGGCTATTAGAGTGTGCCCTGCAATAAAGTAATTAAACCACACTGTATCCTCATTTAAGTGACATTATAAAAACCTAGAAAAGATTCCTTCAAGGAAAAAGTGTCAAAACTGGTTACATTAACATAACACATTAAATTTCACTACATTTATTGTGGAATTTTTACCATTTTCATTTTATTTTAAAAATAAGTAACTTGATAAATTGAATTTGTCCTGGAATCCTACAAAGTTTTTCTTCATGTCTACTGTAAAATATCAACACCAAGAAAGGTTATGAACTAGAACTTTGAAAAATACTATAAAAGCCACAACAAAGGCAATGTTTTTACATTCTACTTTGGTGAGAAGTGACTTAAAAGAAGTCTTAAAAATTTTCAAGCAGCCATCTAGAGTCCAATTATTGGTCTCTCCCTGTCTAGGACAACTCATTCTATTCACTGGTGCAGAGTCTATAGCTAGCTGACCCTCCAGGCAGTTTTCCAAGGCTACAAATCATAAGGAAGACAGCTCACCTTTTTCCCTCGGGAGACTGGTTAGATCCAACTTCCAGAGAGGCAGGACCTCTGTCTTAGAGCAAAACTCTACAGACTTCACCAGCAGAGAGAAGAGAAAAGCATAATTGCATAGAAATAATTAGTCCTAAGGACTAAAAGATCACGTGAACCTCAACCTTCACGACCCTGAGACCCGTAAAATTAGACAGTCCCCAGCTACTACTGCTTTCTGCTCTAAAGGGGATCGATCACAAGCGAAGGCTGTGGACACAATGGATAAAAAACACAGACCAAAATCCAAAAGCATAAAAATAGCCAGGTTTACCAGTCTGATAAAGACTAACAGCAATCCCGTGAGATTACGGACCTTTGTCATCCTTCAAACTTGGCACAAAGCTCACAAATGTGGCTCAACTTTTAGACAAACAGTAGACAGGCCTATAAAGTCTACAAGGAAAGTACTCATTTTGAACAATCAACTACACAAAATCAAAAAGCAGTATGTTTCCAAGAATAAAGCTAGAAGGTACATAATGGTAGGAAAGGAGGACTAACAGAAAACAGAATCATGAGAAGGAAATGAGCCAGTGCAGTTACATTGTGGAAATTAATGTCATAAAACAAGATGTGTATGAATGGCTGAATGGAAAACTAATTTGCTCTCTAAATATTCTCTCAAATGAGAAAAAAAGAAATAAATAAAATGGAAAGAAAGTACAAAAACAATCCAACTACGATGGGGGCATGAGGGAAATTAGAAGAGGCTGGTCTGAAAA
>NW_006399757.1:4274740-4284713 GCF_000299155.1 Elephantulus edwardii | reverse complement strand
TTGGTCTTATAAAAAAACAAATATATTCTTAAACAGCTTAATTTCTTTTTAAAACTTGTTTTTCCAGAAAACAAAGAATTTTTTTGCCTGTCTTCTCCTTTAATGACTGTGTATATTTTAAAAACTGTACCGAAATGAAGTCAGATGAATAGACCACCTTAAATATCACATGGTTTATTGTGACATGTCTACAGCTTTCATTTCACTTTCAAAAATAAACTGATGAAATGAATTTGTCTTGAAATCCTACAAAATTTTTCTTCAAGTCTATTGTGAAATATTAGCACCAAGAAAGCCTACTGGCTAGAAGCTTAAAAAATAAAGTTCTGGGAAAACAGGACATTATATGAATATGAAGTAACTTGGGAACTAATGATGAAGACTTCCCATTGCCTGCAGTCCTGACCTACAGGGAAGAGTACCAGAGGTGAAA
The DNA here is from genome assembly GCF_000299155.1 of Elephantulus edwardii. NCBI lineage: Eukaryota > Metazoa > Chordata > Mammalia > Macroscelidea > Macroscelididae > Elephantulus > Elephantulus edwardii. The sequence goes on along the minus strand of NW_006399757.1, from coordinate 4,284,280 downwards.
AGAACCAAAACCCTCGGTCTCTGCTCTGTTCTGAGTTACTACTCTGGCAGCTGTTCTGGTTGTTTCTATCCATTACAAGGTTTAATTATTTCTTGGCAAAAACATATTTCAAATTTATTAAGTGTAACAACAGTCCAAGATCACAAGATTTTTGAGTGACACTGACGAGTAGGAGAAAGGAAATTCATCTTCTACCTAGAACCTTAGTAAAGTCATCAAACATCTCTGAGTCTTAGTTTCTTCATACATTGTTAGGTGCTGTCAAGTCAATCAAGTATGATTCATGACTGTGTGAACAACAGATGGTTACCTTGCCCTACCCTGTGCCATCCGACCATCTCCAGTATCCCTGTGTAGATCCATCTCATTGAGATCTTCTGCTCTCTCTCTCTCTCTGACCCTTCACTGTTCCAGGCATGATTTTATATGAAGGAATGGTCCCTCCTAAGCACATGCTCAAAATATGTGAAATGAAGCTTTGCCATCCTTACTTCAAGAAGCACCTGGGCTGCCCTTTCTTCAAAATCGACTTGCTTATTCTCTTGGCAGTCCAAAGGATATTAAGTACTCTTCTCCAACAATACAAACCAAAGGCATTGATTCTTCTTCTGTCATCTTTTTCCTTTGTCCAACTCTCAGATGCATATCAAGGAATTGGAAATATCATGGTTTAGATCAGGTGCTGACATCATTAGCATTCAGAAGATGTCCTTGTGACAGCAGATTTTCCCAATCCAAGTTGTCTTCTGACTTCTTAACTTCTGGTGCCAATGTGTTGTGAACCCATGCATCCTGCTCCAATATTTTCTCCATCTATCATGATGCTGTCTATTGATGTAGTGGTGAACACTTTTTTTCTCTTCATGTGGAGATGCAATCATATTGAAGGCTGCAGTCCTAAATCTTCTGCAGCAAGTGTTTCAAGTCCTCCTCACTTTCAGCAGGCTAGGTTATATCATTTGCATAATCCAGATTATAAAGTCTTCCTCCAAACTTGCTGCCATATTCCTCTTCATAAAGTCCACCTTCCTGAATGATCTGTTCAGCACACAAACTGAACAAATATGGAGATATGATACAGCCTTGCCACATACCTTTCTTGATTTTATACATGCAGTGTTTCCTTGTTATATTCATACAACTGTCTCTTGGTCTAAGTTTTACATGAGCACAATTAAGTGTCCTGATACTCCCATTCTTCTGAACCACACAGTGAAATGCCTTCACAAAGGCAATAAAAAACATACAGACCTTCTTCTGGATTGACATACCTAGAGAGGTAAAAATAATTGCTCTGCTTTGTGCATTTCTGAAATGACCAAATGAAGCAGTGCATATGAAATGCTCCATAAATATTCAACATGCTGAAGAAACGAAGAAGTATTGATAATAGTAGCATAAATAATTTTTGTTTGTTTTATAAAGGTATTACTGGCTCAAAGTCACAGATATTCAATGTACAACAGAAATAAACCCTTCTAATCTTGGCCTATCTCATAACTGCCTCTGTGCTAAAGCCTACTGTCATTGTTTTACTGTGGTGGTTGTATTGTTTTGTACCATCGAATCAGAACTGATCCACAGCTGACCCTCCAGTGGGTTTTCAGAGGTAGTTGAATTGCATGGGAGGAGACTGCCCATCTTTTTTCCCCCACAGAGCAGCTGGTGGATTCGAACTATGTGTCTTCAGGATTGCAGAACAGTTTCTCATGACTAGGCCACCAGAGCTCCCTTGTTTTACTGTATCCGCACATTTTGTTGAGGGTCATCTTCTCTTTCATTTACACTCTATTTTGCAGAGATTAAAAAATAATCTCAAACTTATTGTTGTTGAGTCACATCAGACTCATCAACCCTCCATTAGGTTTTCAGAGGCTATGGAAACTGCCCATCTTTCTCTCACAAAGTTCAGACATAAATGAAGAAAGAAAAGAAAACCCACAAAAACACAAGACCACCTCAAACTCATTGCTGCTGAATCAAATTTAATTCATTGCTGACCATCCAATGGGTTTTCAGAGGTGGTAAATCCACAGAGACTGCTCAACCTTCTTTTGTGGAGCACCTGGTGGATTCAAAGCATCAACGAGATGTGACAATTAGGTTTGCAGCACAGCTTCCTATGAACTAAGCCACCTTGCAGAAATAAGACATCATTAATAAATGAAAGTAAATGTGTTATAACTGAGCCTGTTTGGACTCTCTGGTGTTAAGGATTTTTAAGAATTACAAAGGAAAAGAGGATCCCTGGTGGCAGTGGCACTGTCAACCTAAAGGTTGGGTTATTCCTGTGGTTGAGTTCTACTAAAAACTGCTGGGGAGGAAAAATGGTCAGTTTCTTCCTATGAAGATGTGCAGCCTCTGAAACCCCATGGAATACCACTATGAGTGGAAGAAACTTGATTGCAGTGAGTCTGACTTTGAGTTTTGAAAGGGAAATGATATGAGTTTTCCAGAAAGTAATTTAAAAACAAATTAATAAATATGAGCAAAACAGGGCTGGTTTTCTCTTGGAGAGACAGCAAAGTATTACTATATGATACAGTCTGTTCTCACTGTTGTTGTTATGTGCCATCAAGTCGCCTGTGACTCATAGCGACCCTATGTACAACAGCCCTAAACTCTGCTCTGTCCTGTGCCAATCGCATTGACTCCGACACTCCCACCCCAGTTATCCCGGTCACCAAATGAATCCACCCCATAGAGGGCCTTCCCCTCCTGCGTTCTCCCTGCCCAGCATGATGTCCCTCTCTAAGGACCGGTCTCTCTTCACAACATGTCCAAAGTATGTTAGACGGAGCCTCAGAATCCTTGCCTCTAAGGAGCCACCTGGTTTAACCCTTTCCAGGCAAATCTGTTTGTTTTCCTAGCAGTCTATGGTATTCTCAATACTCTTCTCCAGCACCACAGCTCAAAGGCATCAATTCTCCTTCTATCCTCCCTGGTCATTGTCCAACTCTCTGATGCATAACAAGTTATGTTGTTCTCACTAGCAACCTAAAAACAATAGTAGGACTTAGCATTTACTCAACCCCATACTTCTATATTATTTAGGAAATAGTTCTCACAAATAAATGGTTAAAGCATCTCATTACTATTTCTCATCATGCACTTAAAATGCCACTTTGTCTATTTAATAATCAATATTGTTTCTAATTAGGTATATGAAGTACTTAAAATAAAACAATTAGCTTTTGGCAACGAGTTGCATGTAAACACACATATACACATACATATACTTTTAACACATACACCACTTAAAAGAAAAATAAGGATTATAAAACAAATTCCTGGCGAGCTCTGGTGGCCTAGTGGCAAGAAGCTGCACTGCAATCCTAGAAGTATGTGGATCGAATCCACCAGATGCTCTGCTGGAGAAGGAGGAAAAATCTCCTCCTGTACCAGTCAGATCTGATTTGATGGCACACACACACAAAATAATAAAAATAAAATAAAAAAAATTTAAAAAAAAACACCAAATTCCTTTAGTTGTACAGAATCTTAACATTTAAAGATGGTGATAAAAAGACAGGATTATTTGTATAAATTGTAACAAAATAATGAGAATTTAAAAAATCTGTGTTTGAAGTTCTTTAAACAAAGTACCCTTTTTAGCAAGTTAAGATAAAGGTGTAAAACATTTTAGGGACAGGGAATTTGGTTGGCATTCTGCCACTTTCCACACCAGATAATTTTGTCTGCTGCTGTTTGTCTCATATGTTTTTTATTCTTCCTCTAGGGAAGCCAAGGCCTTTCACTCACAGTCAGATTTTACTGTAGCTCTGGTAACTTCTTTACAAGGTGATAAGCATTCACAAGAGGCTTTTATTAGGCTAGTAGCTACAGCAAAACTACATGCACATATTTAGGCAACATGTGTGAAATGGAAAACTTTAAATATCTGTGTTCCAAGTTAACACATTCAAACTTCATATCCCAGGAAAAGCTGGGAGAAGGAAGGAGGAACATTTAAAAAGACTTAAAGTATAATTATGAAAGTGTAGACTTTTTTTACTTTTAGCATATCAACTTCTTTCATATCAACTACCACTGTCTTTCAATCTACTACTCTGATTTTGTATTTTTCTCTCTAAGACCCGTAGGTAGGTCCCTCTAATTAGCACTAGACACTAGCTGAAATGTTCAAGCCCAGCCAACAGTGCCTTGGAAAACAGTCCCAGACACCCACTTATGAAAATCACAGCTTTGAAAATCCTATGGAAGAGTTCTAATCTGCACACATGGGGTCTGCATGAGTGGGAATCAACTCCATAGGAGCTATCAATATTTTCCTCCCTACTTGTAAAAGAGGTAGATACAGCATGAGGGCAGTGGAGTCTGACTTCTACCAGCTTCATTAAGGGGAACTGTCCTTATCAATAATACCTAGAGTACCTAAAACAGCTTCAAGGTCAGACATGCCACACCCCCCATACTCCTTCACCTTTTTCAAGCAATCATGTTGATTTCAACACTTACAGACTTGACTCACAGTTATGAAGTTTAAGGAAATAAGTTGGAGAGTGGGGGAGGCAAAGAATATCGCACAATGCAAAATATCGCACAATGCAAGTCCAGTTTTAGTTCAGCTGTCCCAAGCCAGTTTAACAAGACACAATATCTCCACTATTGATAGTCCAGGTCCAGTTCAACAGCACAATTTAAGAAGTCTCTGGCTTCCTCCATCATCCAGCAAGCTTTATCTCAAACAGTTTAAGTCAGCTTTTCCTTCTATCATCCAGCAGACAAAACCTTTTAATTGTGGCCTTTATCTTTGTGTAGTTACAGGTGAGCTTCTCCTTCAGTGATTCAGCAAGCAAAATCTTTAACTGTGGGCTCTTATCTCCAGGGTCTTTTTGGTTCCACCTTGTCACAGTCTCTTCCCAGCAGTGTCAAAGTCTCTTTACAATCTACAACTGTCATCACAGTTCCTCACATGTGGAAAAATGCTTCTTTTATATTGGCCCTACAGTTACTGATGATTTGCAAGACCAAGTATCTGCATTTCAGGTAGCTAGAGACCATGACCTCAAAGAGGGCTAATGCACTGGCTAGAAAAGCCAATTTTCAAGGGTTCTGACACTCTATTATCCTTTTTACAAGTGACTGTAGAGTTACCAACTGACTGTAGAGAAGGGAGCTCTGAAGTGTAGTTCATAGGTAATTGTCCTGCTAACCCAAAGGTCACACTCCTTTGGTGACAATCTTCTCCCATACAATTTGCAATCTTAGAAACCCAGCCAGTTCTTATTTGATGGCAAAGAGAAAGAGTAGAGTTAAAACTGAAAGACCTGCTTTTACTAAAAGTGCCTCCTAAAAGTAAATAATCTAAAAACTCTGCTACGTTCTAATTAAGAGGACAACTACACATTCCAATATGGGACTACGGGTTAAGACAAACCGATGGTTCAAAAGTACTATACGATACTCACATGCAGTTATTGCTAATATATTACTTTGCTGTTTTCTGTTAGGAGGAAATAAAATGACTGCAAGCCAGGTTTTACACACAGATGTCCACCATCCTTTGTTAATTATGGCTTCTGCGTAACATTTCACGCTATATTTACTTTTTTTTGACTGTAAGGCAGCTTATTTGTAAGAATGTAAATTTACTTACATTCTATACTGACCCAGGAACCACATCTGATTTCAATGCTTGTAAAAAGTCAATTCTAGACACACAATTAATAGAAATGCACATTAAAGTGAGTAAATGAAAAATATTATACTTAAAAACCTACCACCTCTTTCAGGTTTAAACAGGAAGATATAAATGCAAATATGCCTTCTGACAAAACAAAAACCACCAGGGGCTTCATAATAAATATTTCTTCATAAATCTTCTAAAATTTCATTACTTTAGCATGTTTATATTTGGACTACATAATATTATGGTGGTTTTAGTTTAAAGAAAGACAATTATTATAGAAATAGAGTAAATGTTATACCATATTTGTATGTTGTACAGTTTAAAACAGCAAAAGAGAGCTCTGGTGGCTTAGTGACAAGGAACTGCATTGCCAATGCAAAGGTACACAGTTTAAATCCACCAGCTGTTCTGCAAAAGATAGATGGGCAATCTTCTCCCATACAATTTAATGCTCTGAAAACCTGCTGGAGGATCAGCTATAGATCAGTTCCAACTTGATGGTACTCAACAACAATAAAATAGAAAAAAAAAAACCCCGTAACATGTGCCTGATTCAGGGTATAGTATTTCCAATAATTTGAGAGCTGGACAATGAAGAAAGATGGCAGAATAAGAATTGACGCCTTTAAGCTTGGAAAAGAGTGCTGAATATCCCATGGACTGCAAAAAGAACAGATATTAGTAAAAGAGCAGAGTGCTCCTTGGAGACAAGGATGGTAAAGCTTCGTCTCACAAACTTCGGGCATATTATTAGGTGAAGCTGTTCCTTGTAAATGGACATCATACTTGGAAAGGTGGAAGATCGGTGAGAGGAGGAGACCCTCTATGAGACAGACTGACACAGTAACTGCAGTAATGAGATCAAGAGGGTCAGAGATGATGAGGATGGCACAGGGTAGGACAAAGTTCAGATCTATTGTTCACAGGGCTGCTATGTGTCTTACTTGACTCAAAGCATCTAACAACAAATCATCTAATAGCAATATCAGAAGTTAGAAAAATAAAAATGTAAAACAACAGTTTGAGAACACAGCTTGAGAAAAATTAACACAGAATTTCAAGTTTGTAATTATTTATACTCATTTTTCTTTTAACTGACTATCTTGAAAAATCATTCTTCCTGTTAACTTTGTTCCTAAATATTGGGTCCATTAAAGAACAGAAATAAATCTTTGAAAAAGAGAAAGGTTCAATTGGAAACAGAGCAATGAATAATTGCATAAACTGTGTCTTAAATACAAACATATAACCAGTATATATTTATGGTAAAATTTGTTTCTATGTTGAAAGGTAAAACCACCAGAAGAAATGTCTATTTGTGCTTTACTGACTGTGCAAAGGCACTTGGTTGTGTAGATAATAACAAGTTGTGGCTAACACGGAGAAGAATAGGAACCCCAGAGCACTTAATTGTGCTCATGTGAGACCTATAACTAAACCAAGAAGCTGTTGTGCAAACTCTGCATGGTTTAAAAGTAAGAAGAGAGTGCATCAGGGTTAGATTCTCTCTCTCCCCCTATTCAATCTGTATGCTGAGCAAACTATTCGAGAAGCTGTAATCTATGAAGAGGAATATAACATCAGGATTGTTGGAAGATTCATCAATAACCTGCATTATGCAGATGACATAACCTAGCTTGCAAAAACTGAGGAGGACTTACAGACCTTGTTGCAGAAAATCAAGGAATGCAGCCTTCGGTATGGGTTGCGTTTCAGTGTCAAGAAAACAAAGATTCTTACTACTAGACTGATAAGTAACATATGATAGAGAAGAGATTAAAAATGTCAGCAACTTCATCTTATTTGGATCTTGGTACCAGCAGTCAGGAAATAAGAAGACACACTGCATAGGAAAATCTGCCTTTAGGGACTTCTCCAAATTATTGAGGAGTAATGATGTCAGTTTGAGGACTAATGTGTGTCCAATTCAGGCCATGGTCTTTCTGATCACTTGCTAAGCATCTGAGAGCTGGACAATAAATAGGCATGACAGAAAAAGAATCAATGCCTTTGAGCTGTGATGCTAGAGAAGAATACTGAACATCCCATGAACCAGAAAACAAAACAAAACAAAACACAAAAAAACCCACAAAAGTGTCCTGGAGAGGGTGCAGCCAGCTCTGGAGGCAAGGATGATGAGGCTTTGCCTTACACACTTGGGGCGTGTTTGGTAGGGTGGGGGGTTGGTGAAGGAGAAGTCCTTCTACTAGGTGCACTAACACTGTGACTTCTGCAATGGGCTCTAATGTGTCAAGAAGTGTGAAGATTACACAGAATAGAACAGGGTTCAGATCCGTTGTTCATAGGGTCACTGTGAGTTGTACTAGTCTCAAGGGCACCTAACAACACACTGAGAAGAGCAAGTGTTAAAAGTATTTAGATAAGAAAAATGAATGAGGAATATTAGATATAAGTAATACCGGATAGACAAGAAATTCTTTTATTGAAGCAATAAAGGCAAAATATTTACTGAAATGAATACTTTTCAAAAGAATTTTCTTAATGTGAATGAAGAAATGTGTGAAATACAATGTACATGAATTAAAAACAATACTACACTGCTCTGAAAAACAAGGAACTCATGCAGTATTATTCAAAATGGGTGATCCTGGAGGACATTATGCTGAGTGAAATATCTCAGTCACAAAAGGACAAATACTGCACAGTGCCACTGTTGTAGAATGGGACTGACATCAGGGTTGGGGTGAGACTGAGAAAAATTGGATAAATTATGTATTCTGCATTGAAACAGATAAGGGAAAGAACAGTTTAAAAGCAACATATGATTGGGTGATAAGGTTATGAAAAGAGGCCAGAATGAAGGTTACATAGTGGAGTGTACTGGCAGGAGTAGGGGGGGCTGTATACCTATGAAAGAATTTTTCTTTTACTTTTCAAAGAGAAGAGTGAACTGGGTGGAGGGGTGGAGAGGGAGAAAAATGCAACAATGAATGAATGGAAATCCATAATCTCTGTAAACATTCATTAAAATTAATAAAATAAAAATTTAAAAAAACAACAATGTATATGAATTTTGTATGCAAATCAATCTATTTTTTTAAAAAAAAACAAAACCCAAACACTGTCTATATTTAATTTCATTTAACACATTGCTGCAAATAACGGTAACACATTAAAAAAAAAAGTGTGCGGCACAGTCAAAAAATTTTGTGAAGTACATATTCAAAATGTATGCCCATAAGGTAAAACAAGAAAGCAAATAGTTTCTCCAGCCTTGCAGAAGGAAGATTTACAGCCAGGATGTGAATGCAAGTCTTAACTCCAAATATCTTTGTAGGATGTCATTCCTATGTCTATTGAGATCTGATGGTATAGTCTGTAGAGAGCTGTACAGCAAACCCACGAAGGTTGAACCTCTCTGGCAGTTTGAAACCACCAGCCCCATCGAGGGATAAAGATGGGAAATCTCTTCAAATGTTATTTACAGACTTAGAAAACACACCAGAGAGTCATCTATGAATGGGTTCTGACTCAGTAGCAATGACTTTGAAGGATTTTCTTAGTTTTTTTATGTCTACTGATGAATACTCTCTTATCTGCCAGGATAGTTCTTTTTTTAAAAATTATTAAATTTTATTACTTTTAATGAACATTTACAGAGATTTTGGGTTTTCATTCATTCATTGTTGCACTATTTTCTCTACCCTCCTCCCCACTTCGTTCTTCTTTTCCCCCCTTGAAAGTCTGTTTTAATTGTCCAATTGCCATGTTGTTGTTGTTGTTATGTGCAGTCGTCGCCTGCGACTCATAGCAACCCTATGTACAAAAGCCTTAAACTCCGCTCTGTCCTGTGCCAATCGCACTGTCTCTGACACTCCCATCCCAATTATCCCAGTCACTGAATCAATCCACCTCATAGAGGGCCT
>NW_006399757.1:4235563-4271865 GCF_000299155.1 Elephantulus edwardii | reverse complement strand
TGTTCTGTTAAATTTTGCTATTTTGACTGGGGTGAGATGATATCTCATAGTTGTTTTAATTTGCATCTCTCTTAGAGCTAGGGATTTTGAGCATTTCTTCATGTGCTTGTTAGCTATCTGAATGTCCTCTTCGGTGAAGTGCCTGTTCATATCCTGTGCCCATTTTTCTATTGGATTATTTAACTTTATCTTGTTGTGGTGCTCAAGTATTTCATAAATTCCGGATATAAGTCCATTATCTAATATGTTATTACCAAATACTTTTTCCCAGTCGATGGCTTCCCTTTTTACCCTGTTGGAGATGTTTTTGGATGTGCATAGGGATTTGAGTCTTAGAAGATCCCATTCATCTACTTTTTCTTCTCCTGGTTGTAGGTTTTTCAGGATACTTGGGTGTCTGAGGTTTAGTGCGCAGAGGTCTTCTCAAGCCAATGATTAACTGTATATTTTGCACCAACATAATTATTGTATTAAGGAGAGAGGATTAGGATCTGTTCCTAGTCCCACCCTACTAGAGACTTATATAAGCTCATGGGACCTCAGCAAGTGTCTTTTTCTCTTGGAGAAGCTTGCTCACCGGAGACACAGCTTTCAGCGGCTCACGGGTCTCTACACCACCAGCCTGCCTCACTCACAGTCCCCATCCAGCCGTGCCATAACCAATATTCTACAGGATGCTGACTCATAGCTCACCAGTTTCTCCAAAACCAGCCTGCTACTTACGGTCCCATAAGTCATTTCCCCTAATGGGTCTGACTCTCTGGAAGACCTTTTAGCGAATCATCAAACCCAAGGGACATAAAAGAGCTAGGAAACTGAGAAAAGGTGGATGTCAGGAATCATGAACTTATATGGCAGGTCAAGAATTTGAGACAATGTTGACCTGCCACTTCTTATAGTTGGCTATTAATCATAGCAGGATAAATTATGAAAACATTATGACCTATAATTAACTCACTGGCACCTAACAACAACAGTTACTCAGTCTTGGTTTTCCTCCCTCACTCCCATTTTTGACAATTGGACAATGAATAAGGAAAACTAGAGATGAACCAATGTCTTTGAATTGTGGTGGTGGTGGTGAGGAATGGCGACTATATCATGGACTGTCAAAAGAACAAAGAAATCTGTTTTGGAAGACTAACTGACACAGTGACTGCAATGAGCTTGAGTAAGGTAGATGTGAGGATTGCACAGGATAGGGCAAGGTTTCAATCTGTTGATCACAGGATCACTGTGGAGAAGCCAACTTGAAGACACTTAAACACAACTAGAGTTGGGACCAACTCAACAGAGCCTACTAATAACAACAGTAATTTTTTGTTTGCTGTTTTCATTGTTGAATATTTTCTTTCCCTCCCCCAGCCCACTCTGCAACACACCCCTTGTTCTGGACTGTTGTCACACATATATCATGTATTCCTTTTGGACAGTTCGGCTCATCTGTTCTCCTGCCATCTGTTGTGATTCACTGTTGATTATCTAGTCACTCTTTTTCTATTCTCTCCCCAACTCTCACCCCTACTCCTGTCTATCCTAATTTATAATAGGGTGTTATGCAGCTTGTCCTTTTGTGACTGAGTTATTTCACTCAGCATAACGTCCTCTAGGCTCCCCCACGTTGTGTAATATTTTATGAGTTCATTCCTTTTCAATGCTGTGTAATACTCCATTGTGTGGATATACCCTAGTTTTTCTATCCTTTTGATTGTTAATGGGCATGTGGGTTGCTTACATTCCATGTAAATGAGGGGCTTTATAGAACACAATGTGTAAGAATTAAATATAATGTAAATGAATTATTGTATGAAAACCAATAAAAAAGGGAGGGAGAACAAACAAGGACACTTTAACCTTATATAACTAGGGTCTCTTGCTTATATAATGACCAACTAAAATCTAGCCACCTTTAAGTGGAGTGCAAAGCATAGTGATTGGCTCTCCAAAAGGTTTCCAGGGTTGTAAACCTTTACAGGAGGAGACTCTTCATCTTTCTCCTATGGAGGAGGAGGTGGATTTAAACTGCCAACTTTTTACAGCATTTTATGCAATGTACAACCAGGGCTCCTTAAGACAATGACAGGGGGATATTCATTAACTTCATGATTAAACCTCAAAGGCCTGCTGATTAAACAATTCACTACCAAACATCCTTATGTTCTCACCTGTGGCCCATTAAATTAAATATTTATATCTAACAAACTGTGCCAATTTCCTACTTTAGAAAGATAGTAAGGAATAGTTAATTAAGCAACTCAAAGCATACGTTTGTAACAAGTAATGCTTAAAATATTTTACTTACAAAGTTTTAACTTATTACAGCTGTTGCAGTGCTGAGAAGTAAAAATAATTTCTGCAATTTCTATTTGTTCTTTCCGGATCCAAACAAGATTTTATCGGCCACACCCTGTCTTCTTGATTTTGTTTCCTTTTCTCACTCTGTCTCACTTGGGACCTTATCCTGTCAACCCTCCAGCCAATGAGTCAACCTTCTATAATTAGCATCTGCACATGGCAGCGATAAAGGAAATACAGAACCTTACTTAAAAGGCTAAGGACAGAACTGTCTTTAAGTATCATCATCCTCCTCAAGGGGAGGAGGGCTGGGAGTTCTAGCCTGCAGGAAACAGTAAAACAGGAGAAATATGCAAACATTCAAGTGTCATACACTTGGTAGTTAAAAATCTAAGAGTAGATCAAAGTAAATTTATGGGTAAAGTTAAAGCAAGAACATTTTCATGGTGCATAGCATTAGGTTACAAGGACAAATATCATTCATTTACATCCACTGCTTAATAGAAGTTTTTTTCTACATCCATATTTTTCATACTTTAATATCTATCCATGTAACACCTTGGTGTCAATTGATCTTGACATTTTAATGGACACCTATCTATTAAAGATCATCAGGTCCTGTTTGAACCAGTAGTCAAGGTCAAATACCACAGTGAGTTATCCACCTCAGACAGAGAGGATTAACATTTCACGATTTGATGAACACAGCAACGGTTACTTTCTGGCACGAAAGGCACAGGCCCAGCAAGCTTCCCTTTTTTTGGTTTCCTGTTTAGGTTCAATGAGTCAAATCGAATACTGGAAATTTTATAAAATGAAGCTAAATTCTTCTACTATCTTACACTAGTCCTTGAATATTAAGTCAAACACTTTTAAACAAAATACTAAGTTCATTCATTCAAAAAGTAAGATCTTACTGTTTAGTAGCCTAGAGAGACTTTTATCAATTCAATATATTGTATTCCTCTAAGTATGAAAAGTATTTTTCTTCTCCTAGAACTCACTTATTCAGTTGATAACATAAAAAGCTGATTTTTATTGTTGGCATGTTTAAAGACTACTAAGTCAAATTTTTATTAACATTGCATTTTCCTGTTATATAAGAATGATTAATATTTACTAAGGACTTATTGTTTGCTGAAATTAGTCCTTGACCTGCATTAAGCCTTTTAATCTTCACAACAATCTGAATTAGGCATTTTTTTAAAAAAAATATTCCATGTCACCAAAGACCCACTGCTAATTATATCACTGGAACCATATTTGAATTCAAGTTTAATGGGCTTTACAGGTCAACCGCCTGCCCACTTGGGTGACTGGCCTCTCTCTGGGCTCATCCCCTGCAACTCACCACTGAGAGGTGCAGGAAGTTATGTGATTAAATAATCAAAACGACTAAGACTAGCCCCCTTTCAAGCATTGCCAGTGGGTAAGCAAAGGCTAGATTAAGGTTCAGTATGTGTTCCACAATCAAACAGGTATTTGTTAGGTGCATGTAGACATTATCAAAGAAACAAACAAAATAAAACTGCCTTCTAGTAAATTGGTAACACTATAATGGGTTGATAAGGAGTCTCTCCTGCTTCCTCTTTCTCCCACCGAGAAGCAGGTGGATTTGAACCACTGACTTTTCAGTTAATAGCCCAATTTGTAGCATACTATGTCAGCAAAGAAACAAATAAGACTTCAAAGACAAAGCAAATGTTATCAATCTTACAGTGTTTCTTAGATTTTATTTGTAAATATATTGGTGGTGCTAGGGATCAATTCAAATTCATGGCAACTCTCCAGGACAGAACCACACACCATCAAGTTTCCTTAGCTGAAATCTATATGGAGCGTATCATCAGGTCTTTTCTGGAAAGTCTGGGGGGTTTGAACTCCTGACCTTTTAGTTAGCAGCTAATCACTTACAATACTATCATACCTATATTTCACTCTTTAAAGTTACTGGGTGAAGGCAAGCTCTGGGCTTAGTGGGAAGAAGCTGCACTGCAATCCCAGAGGTGCATGGTTCGAATCCACCAGATGCTCTGCTAGAGAAGGAGGAACAATCTCCTCCTGTACCAGTCAGATTTGATTTGACTGTACTCACAAAAAAAAATAATGAATTTTTTTTTTTCAAAAGAAGTTACTGGGTGAAAAAGATAATAGAAGCTTCAAGAAGACCAATTTAGCAAAAACTAACTGGTAACTGAAGAGGAAACAACAGCTTCTTAAAAGGATAAAACATAAATATACTTTATAAATATAACAAATATAAATATATGTTATACACATATTTTATAACTATCAATGCACACATTAAAATTATAGCATGGCCATTCTTCATCCACAAAAACCAACAAGAAAATAACACTTTAGAGGAGAAACAAGTCAAATAATCTTTAATTTGGGTACTTGATTCTTCAACATTACCATGGTGCTGTTCAGTTTCGCTAGGCTTTTGATCCAACAAAAGAATTAAGCATCATTTACTCTAGAAATTCTTTTAAATGCACAAAATTCAAATTAAGGAAAGGGTAGTTCGTTCAGAAACCTCTGCTTCCTGCCTGAGAGGAGAAACTGCTGTAGCTGTTGTTCTGTGGCTGTCAAATGCAGAGACAGAGAAACCACCTGTAGAGTTTTGCAGGTTGTAATCTTTACAGGAGCAGATGGTCATGTCCTTCTGAGAAGACACTGTGAGTTTCAACAGCAAACTTTGAAGTGATCAAAGAAAGCCCTTAACTGCTGTACCTGAGCAGTTATTACGTTGAAGGCACCAGGTAGCATATCTTAAGTTATAGCATCTATACCTCACAACAGCCCTACTCTGACAATGTCATCATCTACCTTTCATAGCTCAGGTAACTAAGGTCAAGAGAGGTTAATTACCACATCTGAACTGCCAAATTTATTAGAAACCAGGTTTCCCCTAAATTAATAAATAAAATTACATATCCTTTAAGCTTCTTTCTCTACAAAAGATTAATATTCATCACTGAATTATACATGAAAAAACTGTTGCACTGACAAAAGTTCCATCATATGTATGTATATTTTACAGCAATTTTACAAAGATCACAAGAAATTTTGCTTTAGTGAACTTTCTGGGGTGAGGCACTCCTCTCAGAACCAGACAACGAGCTGTTCTTGGCAGTAGGACCCGTGGGGACATAAGAGCCATAACCTAGGTTCTTCTCCATGGGCTTTTACCATCAGGTAATAGGACTGTGTGGCCATGCCCTGACGATTCAAGGCGCACAAGAAGAAAGAAACATCTGGTTTCTGAATTATGAAAAGACTTAGGGGAGATATGGTGACTTCTCTCTAAACATCATAAAAAGACTAGTCTATTTGTCCATATTTTGCTATTGATGCTGTTTATTAAAACATCAAAATGTAATTCAAGGACTCAGTGTATATTTGTGTTGTTGTTAGGTGTCATCGAGTCAAGCATGAATCATAATGACTCTGAACAAAAGATCTGAACCTTGTCTTATCCTGTGCCATCCTCACACTTCCTGACACACAAGAGCCAATTGCAGCAGTCATCATATCAACCGACCTGGCTGAGGGTCCTCTTCTCCTTTGCTGACCCTCCACCCTTCCCAACATCATTATTTTTTTTTTATTAAGAAAGGATTTTAGGAATTCAATTTTATGATGAGGCAAGTTCCATTAAAGGAAAACAAGTAAGTAAGTAAGGGTTATCAATTACATCAGGAGATGAGCAGAGATAATATGAAGAACATATTGGAATAAATTGATCAGGATAACTTTGACTCTTAAAGTATGGAATGGATAGTTGTCATCTAAGTAAACATGACTCCTCCTTTTAAAGACTTTTACTCTCTCAGAACTGACTCCTGACCCTCCAGTGGGTTTTCAGAGACTGTAAATAACAAATGGGAAGAATGCTCAACTTTCTCCCTAAGGGGAGCTTGTGGATTCAAATTGCCTGACTTTGGGTTGGCAAAGCAACATCTTACCCACTAGGTTACCAGAGCTCCCTTAATTTAAGGAAAGAGCTGGAAAATCAGTTGAAGAGGAATTTAAATCCACCTTTATCAAACTGCTATTGTTAAGTTATGCTGAGACAAAACTAACTCATAGCTGACTGGCCACTCAGTTTCAGAGGCTGTAAATTACACATAAAAGAGACTTCAACTTTCTTACAGGAAAGCTGAACAGTTACTTAAAGATTCATGGTTTGGGACAAGAGTTGGAATTCACGTAAGAAAGAATTAATTTATTCCAAAAGAGAGAAAAGAAAAAAAAAGCCCAAATAATGGTATTAGGAAGAGGATCTAAACAGGAGATTAAAATGTTCAGTGATAAATGCAACATTCATAAGCAAAATGAAGAAATGACCAACTTACGTCTTCAGCTAAGAACAGGATGAATAATAAGAACACTAAAAACCCAAATGCAATTAAAAAAAAATAAAATAAAAGCTTCTGCACTCAGATTATCTACTGACGACCTTGGGAAGACAACACAAAACTGTCGAGATGCAGGCTACTGCAATATTTAAAACCCATTTCCTTCTGTCTGTGCAATAAATGCCACAACTTCCTCTTTACTAAGAAATAAAAGGATTTATCAAGAGAAAGCAATTCTCTGACCAGGGGCAAATAAGAGATCCATTTCCGACAATGGCACAAAATATTAGGAACACAATTCCTATGGCAAAAAAAGTTGTATAGTAGTCAATCTGTGACTGTTTCACATCCTCTTGAAACAAGTGAGGCAGCCTTTGGGAAAACCAAAACTTTTCTTGTCCAACCTGCCTCTGCATTATTTGGACCAAATAACTGAAACGGATTTCATGTTTCGTAATTTGGAAGCAATGCCTAGTGGTTCCCCAAGAAATGTGTTTAAAAACTTAAAATGGATTTGGACTAAAAGTTCACAGACTTCTTTTGCAGACATATTTTAAAACCATTTAGTTGGAGATGGTGAGATTGGCACAGGATAGGGCAGCTTTCAGAGCTAATGTACATAGGGTTGTTATGAGTCATAGGTGACTCAATGGCACTTCACAACAACATATTCCCTTAAAATCAAATGCCATCATTATTGCCAGCTACAACATCAGTGCCCTCTAGAATGTGCTAGATAAGATGAAACTTGACATATATAGTACTGTTACTACATTCTTACATATAATGAAGAACGACACACCTTTTAAATTTGGTCTAAAGCTGACTGAGAGAGATATTTAACCCTGAAAATTTTTAAAGCACTATATTATTGCTTGGATGGAAACAGTATTTTAAGGCATAAGCTTACAGGTTCAAAAATATAGGCCCTGACTCCTAAAACTCTTAACAATAACAAATAAAAGTTCGCTACAACCCCCATGCATCTCTGTGTGGTATGTATGGTTAAACACTAGCTCTGGTGACAGTGTAGCTCATAAGAAGCTGTTCTATTAATACAAAGGCAGTGCCTCTTTGGCAACTCAAATCCATCACTCTTTAGATAAATCTAAAAAATATTACTATTATTATTATTATTGAAATTTTATAGAACTGGCTTTCTATTAAATCATTCATATTCACCAAGTTTTATGACATTAATTACAAAACCCCAATGTAAACTCATACTTCCTCCCTTATGAGTTGCCTTTCCATTAATCCTTTCACTCTACCTCATCCTCTTTATTAACCTTTATTCATGGGCAAATGCTGCACTTTTTACCCCTTCTGGTTGACTGTTCTAAGAAGTGAGCACACCTCTAGTGTTACTGTTAACTTTACAGGCCTATTAGTTGGCCGAAAGTTACTCCACATGGGTAAGGTTTTCCAAATCACATTCCAAGAGGCTAAAAACTCTGAGAACTCATGACCTAGTACAGTGTTCCCAGGATTGCAGAATAACAGTATCTCAAAAGGAATGCTCTAATCTAAACCTCTTACAGTCACTTTATGATAATAACTGTGATCAAAATGATTTTTTTAAAAATTAACAAATTAGATTACTTCATGTCTTGAAATTAAAGCATACACTGACAATTCCTATTTATTAGTAAATATAATTTTAAAGAACAAATTAATAGTAAAAAATAAATTACAGATCACTGAAAATGAAAGGAAATGAAACATTCAGAATTAGCCAAGGGAAACAAAAATCACATTCATACTTTGTTCTCCACTATGAAGGACATAAATGTATAATTTACTTTTTTCATTAACCAGAAAATCTGAGTATGTCAAATCTAGATTCAAGATAGTTCCAAACTACTAATATAAATGGAACATGATGAGCATATAAAATCCATAAGAACAATTAATATATTGTTGTGGTTATTGTTGTTGTGCACCACCGAGACGGAACAGACCTATCACTGGCCCTTCAGCGGGTTTTCAGAAGCAGTTAATAGCATGGGAGGGGACTGCCCATCCTTCTCTCACCATATGTTATTATAAATAGTTAAAGAAAAGTTCAGTGGCATAGTTGAAAGTTAATATGGTATGTCAGAATATCTAACTTAAATTTATATGTTTGCCTAGTATTAAAAACTATTCTGGAATTAATTCTATATATTTGATGATATATCAGCCTATGTGAACGTAATTACCATGTTTCACTAATGTTTTCTGTGTACCATGCAGTTCATGTGATCACATTAATTGTAACATGTATTCTAACAAGGAGACCGCAGAAGTATAAAGCTCAGATTGGTTTGCTCTGTTTTCTACAAATGGCGACGGCTGGTTGAGAGATGCTCTTATTTAACTAATAAAATCAGCAAAGGAAATGTTCCTGTAAAGTCCCCAAAACATTGTCGCTTCAGTGCACACTCTATAGCCTAGTGGTATCTACACAACCACACACCAAGACCACTGATGCTTTCTGAGATTTAAGTTGGCATTTAGCTGACTACCCAGAGATTCTGGAGTCTCCTGCCAAATAAAGACAAACATACCCACTGAGTATGGTGTGCCACTTGACACGGTTTTAAAAAATAATGGCAGATTGCAACACTCTTTGTCCACAAAAAAAAAAAAAAAAAAAAAGAGGTTTGACATTTCTGGCTTAAGACCTTTTGAGCCTAATAAATAACTGCATTTCTTATGACAGAGGTTTCTTTCACTGAAGGATTTATTAAATAAATAAGTAGTTCATCAGTTTACAGAATGTGTTATTTCACACAATTTAATATGAAAGAGCTAGCAGGTGGTACTATTGAGAACCATCAGTAATAGGAATTGTTTCATAGATGACCAACTTAATCTACCTTTGGAGTGCTGCCATCCTTTATAAGGTTTTTCCATATAACACATTCAGGGTTTTAGTGCCCATCTACTCTGGGTGTTTATAAAATCCTTGTGCAACTTTAAACTTGACCTATCCCACTGAACTATATTTTATGAGACTGTGTTAAACCGGCTGTGTATTCATCCAGACCACATTCTTTAAAGGAACTCCGAGCCAGGATCATGACTGCAATTTATGAAATCACTCGGCAGCAGCTGGAGAATGTTTTCAATGAGGTGGAAAATCAGACTGAATGTTGAATCACCAAAAAAATGGTGGTTATGTTGAAGTCTATAAATTTAAACTGCAATGGTAAAGTCTTATGCACACTGATTTAAAGACTTAAATGAGACTTTTTCTTTTTTTCTGTCACAAGTACAACAAAGATTAAGGTTTAAAATTAACATGGAATTTTTTTTAAACACCACAATATGGCTATGATGTTATATATTCCTACTACAAATTTTATTATTTTTCCCTTGTTAAACAACTAACAGCCACTCATTAGAAAAATGTTTTACAGCAATCTAAAAATGCTGAATTATATATTAGAGATCACTGATGCTTCAATAACCTGAGAGCATATATTTTCTATTTTACTGTTTATAAAGATATATGTTTGAAAGTAATCATATCCTAATGAGTTGTGAAAAAGAAATCAGTATGAAAGAGATAAAATTATTTAAAATAGAATGTGGCTAGATGCAATGTTGGATCTTGGGGCAGAGACAAGACATTAGAAAATCTTAAAAAGTTTGTGGTCTAGTTAACAGTACTGCACCAATGTTAGTTTTTAAATTCTGACAAATCTACCAAGGCCATGTATGATGTTAACATCAGGAGAGGCTTATTGAAGATTACTAAGAAAGTTCTGTAGTATATCTGAAACTATTCTATAAATCTATTACTCCAAAATTTTAAAAAGTTTACTGTCTAAGAAACAGATATCGGTGCACAGGGCCATGAGGTCTCTCTGAAGGGCCAGAGGGGGTGAGAATAGCATAGTGTCTCACTCCCCAGAGCTGAAAGCAGATAAAGAGCCCTCTGTAGTTCACTTCCATGGTGCCTCTAGAGCCACATCAGTAACAAGAGGTTTGTCTATTCGTTGTTGACTCTCAGACTTACTTACAGTTGTGGTACTAAGAAGAGGGTTTATTAGGGAAATAAGTTGGAGAGTGAGGGACACAAAAAGTATTATTCAATGCAATTCCAGGTTTTGGCCCAGGAGTCTCAAGGCACAATTCCTCCCTTAGTTTAGGCTCTGGCTTCAGTTCTAGCAACACACATTGAAGAAGCCTCTGGCAGCTTCTCGGTAATTATCCAACAAGCATAGCAAAATCTTTAACCACAGCTTTTATTTCAGGGCTCCTCTAATTACACATAGCCACAGTCTCTTCAACACTATCACCAGGGTCTTGCTTCAGTTTCACTTGTTGCCCGGTGTGGGAAGCACTCTCTCTCTCTTATCCTAATCCCACAGCTATTGAAGACTTGCAAGACCATATATCTGCAGTTAAGGTAGCTGAAGATCAGCTGTTGTTGTTGTTAAGTGACGTCGAGTCGCAGGCAACTCATAGTGACCCTATGAAGGAGAGTCCTTAACGCTGAAGACCAGAAGGAGGCCAAAAAAAAACCAAAAAAGCTAATTTTAGACTAATGCCACACTTATTAAAGTTTGTTTTCTAAATGGAGTGAGAATATTGGTCACTTCTCTGATTACTTTCTTCTCAAATTTACACTCATTGTCATTGAGTTAGAATAGACTCATCACTGACCTTCCCTCCAGCAAGTTTTCAGAGCCTGTAAATCACACAAGAGGAAACTGCTCATCTTTCTTCTGCAGAGAAGCTGATGGATTCAAACCGCCTACCTTTCAGATGGTAGCACAGCTCTTACCAGAGGTGACCTTCTCTCCCTTTCTTCTCTCCCTTTCCTATACTCACCGATCTTGATGAATTGTATTTTCCAAAGCTGGCCCCAACAACTGTCATCCCACATGTTCTTTATTAATTTTTCGTTATCACTATTGTTGCTGTTATCTGCCACGGATTTTAACTAATGATCTCATGAAGGCAAAGCAGAACTTCTTGAGAGTTTTCAAAGCTGTTTTATAATTACCTCTGCAAGAGTTCACACCTCCAATTTTTCAGCTATTCCTTGACTAGTAGTTAACTGTTTGTACTGGCCTGGAACTGTCAGTTCCTTCATTAAAAGCTGGGATTACTTCCCTTCATACTTTTAAGTCCAGTACATCCTGGGACTACTTTGGCCAACAGAGCACAACAGAAGGAAAGCTGTATCAATTCTGGGTTTAGAACATAACTGATCCAGCAGCCTCTACTTCCGGTCTCTATAAACATTCACACTTGAGACACTCCCTCTTAGAACCCAACTGCCATTTTAAGAGAAATCCAAATTATATTAAGAGGGTAAGTAATGGTATGCTTACAGACAGCATTAATTTGAGCTTCCAACTAACAGCCTGCATCATCTGCTAGTCATATGAGTTTTCTGATTACTTTAATCCAAGTCAACACTTTTTAGCTACATGAAAGAGCTTAAGAAAGAATTACCTTGCAAAGTACAGTGAACCTACAGAACTAAGAGAAAAACTAATGAACTGTTGTTATATGCCCCTATGTTGAGATAAAAGATAATTGATTGAGACAATGATAATGAATAAAAAGGTGTATT
Organism: Elephantulus edwardii; assembly: GCF_000299155.1. Lineage (NCBI taxonomy): Eukaryota > Metazoa > Chordata > Mammalia > Macroscelidea > Macroscelididae > Elephantulus > Elephantulus edwardii. The sequence continues at coordinate 4,259,631 of NW_006399757.1, read as the reverse complement.
CATCTAGATGCATTCATGAGATCAACAAATAGAAAGCAGAAGAGCTAAGTGGGGGGCGTGGAAAACCCCATCAGTATCCTTTAATTTGCCTGATCTCCCTACTTCTTCCTCACCTTATAATTTTTTGGCCACAGAAATCGGGGACAATGAGTAAACTTCAGGACTCAATTAAAACTTAACAAGAGTGTCAAATTCTTGGGTTTTCCATAATTAAATTTACCAATTCACTAATATGTGCAACTTACAGCCTCCAAAAATCCATGGAAGGGCCTTTTGTGAGTCAGTGTCAACATGATAGTACCTAAAAGGCATTATTTTCTTAAAAATATCAACTGTAAGAATAATATTTAAAATTGACCATATAACACAAAATACTAACACTGATATTTATCTAAGAATCTTCAGAGCACTGAGGGAGTTCCAAATATTGTTTCCAATATACTCATAAGGAAAATAAGCTTTAGAAATTTTAAACAATTTGCCCAAAGTCATCAGCTTAAAATAGAATCTGCCAAGAATCAAATTCTAGTTTATGTCCAGAATCTTTTTTTTAAATTTTATTTTAATATTTTTAAAATAAATTTAACGAACATTTACAGAGATTTTGGATTTCCATTCATTCATTGATGCACTTCTCTCCCCGCCCCCCAGTTCGCCCCTCTCTTTAAAAAGTAAAAGAAACACTCCCTCCCTGGTACACAATCCCCCCCGCACCCCTCCCACTGTCCCAAGTACATTCCACTATGCAACCTTAATTGTGGAGTCTTGTGATAACCATAATACCCTATCATACATCGCTTTTAAATTATTCTCTCCCTCATCTGTTTCAGTGCAATATACATAATGGGTCTAACCACTATACCTTTACTGATTTGAACACTTTTATACTTCCCTTATACATCATCTGAAACACTAATCAAATAAGTTCTTTCAAATTTGGTTCTAATAATACATTTTGTGGAGGAAATGTTTAACTTTAAAAAAATGTGTTTTTTTTTCTGTTGAGTCATTCATAAATTAGTACAAAAAAGCAAGACTTATCAATTCAGCAAAGTGTGATGGTTTAATTATGAGCAAATTGAATATATGTCTTTAATATGATTCTTCAGAATACAAATGTGCAAATAATTTAATTAACTCTACCAATACCTCTCAACAACTCAACTCACTGCCACTGAGAACCAACTCACAGGTTTTCAGAGGTTGTAAATCACATGGGAGGAAATTACCCTTCTTTATCCCATAAACTGCTGAGGGATTTGAACCACCAATCTCTCTACAAATTGTTTTTCTTCCTTTAACCCTTAGAGCGCTACTCTAGCCCCAAACTTCATTTCTTGATTAAACCTTTGCAAATGGCTCCCAAATGTTCTTTTTTGTCTTCTCCCTCTGGACACATGATTCACAATGCTATAGTTCTGTCCAGAAAACTTGTATTTGATCATTTTACTACCTCCACCTTAACAGTGTTTTTAAAAGTTTAAAAAAGTGTTTAAAATCAAACTTCAAAACCATCAATGCCCTTATTTAGGGCCAACCATCTTAGTTACCCTTTTTCACTATATTTTATCAACCTTATCAGTTTCTGTAATATCATCTTTCAATATTCTGCTCAATACTGAATTTAGATTAAATTTTATCCTCTAAAAAAAGGAACTATGAAAATGTAATTAAAATTAATTAAGGTCATCAGAACAGAGCAAGGAAACACTACATGATTCAAAATTGGGAAGGCGTATGCCAGGGATGTGTCCTGTCTCCATACACCTTTTCAACCTGTATGTAGAACAGATCATCCGGGAGGCTGGGCTCTATGAGAAGAAATGTGGGGTCAAGATTGGTGGAAGATCTATCAACAATCTGCATTATGCAGATGACACAACCCTGCTTGCTGAAACTGAGGAGGACCTGAAGCACTTGCTGCAGAGGGTCAAGGAATGCAGCCTCCAGTACGGATTGAGGCTCAATGTCAAGAAGACAAAGATTCTCACCACTGGCAGCATCAAGATGGATGGTGAAGAGATTGAGATTGTTTACAGCTTTAGTTTGTTTGGCTTCACAGTCAACACTCTTGGCACCAGTAGCCAGGAAATTAAAAGACGTATGGTGATGCTGTTAGGGACCTCTCCAAAATACTGAAGAGCAATGGTGTCTCTCTGGAGACTAAGGCGTGTCTGATACAGGCCATGGTCTTTGTTATCACTTGTTATGCATCAGAGAGCTGGACAATGACTAAGGAGGACAGAAGGAGAATTGATGCCTTTGAGCTGTGATGATGGAGAAGAGTACTGAGGGTACCATGGACTGCTAGGAAAACAAACAGATTCATCCTGGAGAGGGTTAAACTTGGCGGCTCCTTGGAGGCAAGGATTCTGAGGCTCCATCTAACATTTGTTGGACATGTTGTAAGGAGAGACCAGTCCTTGGAGAGGGACATCATGCTTGGGAGGGTGGAGGGCAGGCGCAGGAGGGGAAGGCCCTCTATGAGGTGGACTGATTCAGTGACGGGGCAATCGGGATGGGAGTGTCAGAGTGCGGTTGACACAGGACAGAGCAGAGTTTAGGGCTGTTGTACATAAGGTCGCTATGAGTCGCAAGCGACTTGATGGCACATAACTACAATAACATAAAGTTAAAAAAAAGAAGACTTAAGTGAGCCAAGATCATCTCAAAATGAGATCCATCAGAAAGCTGAAGAAATCTCCTCAGCCAGCCTCTGGGGGCACATTAGTACAATGATTCTCAGCATTGGCTACACATTAGAATCACCTGAGGAGCTTAAGTCCCTGAAAAGTCTGCACTCCAGGCCAATGACATGAGCGCCTCTAGGGGTAGAACCCAGGCACTGGTACATTTCACAGCTCCCTCAGGTTATTTCAATGTGAAGCCAAGGTTTAGCGTCACTCAGTTAAACAAAGCTGATGAAAAACAACCAGAGAGAGTTGACAACCCATATAATTGGAATTAGTGACTTGACTCAACACTGTCAAATCAGAACCGACTCTCTCCATTGGGTTTCCAAGGGTGTCAGTCACAATGAAGGCTATTATCCATTTTTTTCCCCAGGGGAGCTACTGCTGGACTCAAACACCAAAGAAGCTGGCTGGTAGGTTAGTAGTGCAACTCTCTAAGGATTAGACCACTAGACTTGGGGGAGGGACTGCCTAACAATGAAAGCGTTTTTATTTTTCAAGGAGAAGAATGAATTGGGAGGAGGGAGTGAGCAGGGAGAAAAATGCAACAATTAATGACTGGAAACCCTAAGTCTATGTAAGCTTTCATTAAAATTAATTTTAAAAAAAATTAAGGTTCTGTTTGCATCAAAACCTTATTTTCAATAAGGTGAAAGGAAAACCTACAAACTTGGAAAAAATATTTGGCAATGGCATTTCAGACAAGTATCTCATAACTAAAGTTTACAGAGTACTACAGGGTGTCCACAAGAAGAAAAACTGACAACCTAGTAATAACATGGGCAAAAGTCATGGAAAAAGACTTTTCACAAACCAAGGCATTCAGACAGCCAATAAACACATGGTAATACGTTCACAATCACTAGGAATATTAGAGATGCAAATCAAAACCACAGTGAGACAACATCTTACCCACAGAAGCAGCAACATTTAACAGGATAGCAATCAATAAAGGCTGGTGAGGATGCAGAGAGATTGGAACTCTCATGTACTGCTGATGGGATTATAAAATGGAACAACCACTCTCAAAGACAGTTTGATATTTTCCTCAAAAAGCTGAACAGAGACCCAGCTATTCCAATGTTAGGAACAAACCTCAAGGAAATAAAAACTGAGACAGGAATGAAAATATGTATACCTATGTTCACAGCAACATTATTCACAACTGCAAGAAAATGGAAACAACTCAAATATCCATCAATACATGGAATGGATTGAGAAATTGTGGTACATTCACATAATGGAATACTATATAGCACTAAGGAATAATTTCATAAAAAACTATATAAAATGGGAGAGTCTAGAAAGCATTATGCTAGGTGACATAACTCAGTCCTACATGGATAAATACTGTATAAAACCATTATTGTAAAAATAGAAGGATAACTGAGCAAGATGTGTTCAATAGGAGAAAAGGAAAAGGGGAAGATTAAAGAAGGAGAATGAGGTAAATCAACAGGATAGCACAAGTTAGTAGGCAAATGAGGGGTGACGGAATAAGAAAACCTTCGATGGGGACTTGAAAAGATGGGGTAATAATAGGCATAGATCAACAGTAAATAATTATATAAAATATAATGTATATGAATGATTGTATAAACACAATGTACATGAACTAAACACAATATAAAGGAAAGATTGTATAAAAACAATGTGTATGCATTAAACACAAGGTATATGAACGATAGCATGCAAACCAATAAAAAAATATGAGAAGGGGGACAGGGTTAAATGCTTTCTATACTCCACTTGAGAAGTGCTACAGTCAGGATTAGCCCAGGAAGAAATTTACCTTATCTGTGTAGATCTCGACACAGGAATACTTACAGCGAAAGCTATTTTTCCCCCCTTAAAGTTAACTCTAGCTATTCAGATATATCTGAATGTGTCCCAGTATGAATGACTTCAAATTGTTATGCTCTTCACCACATCATTTCACAATAGAATGGAGAACCCAAGGTATGGGTCCCTTTAAGACCCACTAAGTCAGTGATGGTTCGGATGGGGAATTCAATAAAATCGTAACACAAACAAGAAGTCAAAATCAACATTAGCAATCACAAAGAATCGGGGAGAGGGAACATAAAAGGCTGATTCACTGACTGTAAAGACTTCTTTGTTTCATTTGGGAGATCACATAAGGTGATTGGTCTTTGTTAACTACAAAAGTCTCTGCCACATTCTATGAGGCAAAACTCTGACATCACCTTTTAATACTTGACATATACACTTCTTTTTAGGAAATCTGGATTAAAGCAGCAGGAACCCCTACGGCTTATCATTATGAAAAGACAGGATATTTCCATCTAGCAATATGAGACAGGCTCCTTGATATTTAAAACAGAATTTACATTTGCTCGCATTGACAAATCTAAAACACACAGATTATTTATGAACTACAGGGCAGGTGAGCAAATAAATATTAACATTTTCTTCTCATCTAGTTTTGGTCAAAAATTTAAATGCGAGATGAATCATTCACATGCTAACCACACATTTTTTGGTATTATAAATGCTACTTCTATAAATTCTGATTACCAGAAGGCAGTATACTTGCATTCAATTTACTGAGCCTTTATTGAAAATGGCCTTAATTTTGTATAATGCTTAAATAAAGACATTAAAACACCACACTGGCTTCTTCTATAAAACGACTACTAGGAAAAAAACCACACAAACACCTCCCCCCCCAAAAAAACCCACCCCACTACTAGAAACATTAACCTATTAATGTTTTTAAATAATTATCACAAGAAAATGGATTTCTCTTGATAAAAATAGAATTGTTTGGTAATCAAGAAGCTTAGACTTAGCCACAAAAACTAGCGTAGTCTGGATCAGTGTTTCTACAATTTGACTGGGCATCCAAATCAACTGAAGGAAGGGTAAGAAGCAAGATTATTAACAACACAGGTGTCTGGGATTCACTCCAAATCAAAATTGATAGGGATGAGGCCCAGGCATATGCACTTCTGAAAAGCATCCAGAGTAATCCTGACGAACACTGACTTTGAGTCCTCTAGGCATTGAGGTTTTAAAGCACTCTTTCCTCTTCTCCCCTCAATGTTCTACAATTTTAAATTTCTATTTTAATGATCGTGAGAAGCGCATATCCCCTAATGCAAACTGTATTATATATACACATACTGTTGGGAGCTAACAGAGAATAAAATGAAGGTTAAGAAATAATTTTAGTATTCTAAATTATTTGAAATAATAATTATGACTGTTTCATGTTCCTGTATTACTTTTTCTCCAAAAATGATACATTATCCCAAACATAATGGTTTTATTCAACCTCATTATATCCCTCTGTAATACACTGGAAGATTATTATCCTCTTTAAAGATAAAAAATAGAGGATTAAGTGTTAAGTCAAGCTGAGTATTTATTAAACACCTCCAATGTACAAGGCACTGTTAAAAACCATCTCAATGGGACCGGTAAAACCCTAGTGAGGCATCTCTCTGGATTTGAGGTAACTGCATCACTGGAAACGCTTTACTTTTAAAATATACTCAGTTTAAGTGGTTGTAAACAAGTAAGAATACAAGCTTAGAGTGCATGTACTTTAACTTAACCTCCAGTTATAGTAAATTCATTTCACATATTAAAACTTAAGATTCCCAAATTTAAAATGATAATGTACTATAAAATATTATTACTATTAAAATAAATGAGAAAATCCTAGTTTCAGAGTGTTCTATAGCAGAAACTATCAGGGTGGGGGAAAGTCTATGGCTGATTTTGGAGTCTTTTGTTAAGTCCCTTGCAAGATCCAACTGTTGACTGTGGCTAGAATGCATTCAAAAGTCTAATCAGATTGCATCATCACCATCACCTGCTCAGAGGCAAGTTGAAGAAACATGTGTTCATGAGGCTGAAGCTGGCTTATTGTACTACACTCTTATGTGGGCTTGCCAGAGAGATTAGTCACCATTTTGCAGCTGGTTTCAAATTCAGTTGCTGCGATACAAGTGCAGATGCAATGGCTTACCCTAATTATATTGCTCGAGTTTAATCTTTCCATTTGTAGCATACCATATACTGGATCAAATTCAAGATCCTGAGATGGTTTCAAATAGAAGGGACTTCAAAAATCACACATTTGTGACCTTTCCACATAGCTTGTTGATCATATTTCATCATGGTGTCTTTTGGCTCTGCTGAAGCACCTCCAAGGTGATTTTAGCTTTCTCTGTTTTCAGTTAATCTTGTTGACAAAAAAGTAGAAAAATTTCTTCTTAGGGGAAAAAAATTAGAAAAGAAGTTATGTCATGAAAAAGGCTGTTTTATACTTTTAAAATGTTTCCATTTTCTCTAATTCCTTTAATTTCTTGGAATTAAACATTCTAGTAAATCCTAAGGAAATGAACCATAATCAGTGGTTTCCAAACTTGGTTTATTATCAAAATCAAGCGTAAGACTTTTAAAAACAAGCAAAACCCCAGATTTCCCCAGGTTCAACACAGATTTACTCAATAATAATTTAAACAGTTTTCTTTTAAAACTCATTTAGAAGTTAAGTAAATTTTATGCTGATATTTCTTTGAAAATAAAAAATAAAGACGGAGAACACAACACATACAAGGACAGATTATTGCTTCCTTTGGGTATGCCTTTGGTTGCCTTGTGACTGTCTATAGATAATAAAGGACTTGTCAAGATAGATGTCTAAGCAAAGAGATGAGGTAAATCATAAGAACTTTTAAAACAATATCAGAAAGAGTATCTTAGTACTAACTACCATGCAGTATCCAAGATATTTTTGTTATATTAACAATAATGACTAGTACTATAATATATAATTTCCAAACACTTATGTGTGAGGGCTTATTTTGTTACTTCTTGATGAATATAGTTATTCTTTAAAATATATTAAAATATTTTGAAAGTATAATTTTCAAGTCAGACAGTTAATTTCTATTTTGTTTGTTAAGTTCTCCAACACTAAGTGCTGTGACTATGTAATATTCAAAATTGATAAATCATGCCTTCATCATATACACAATTAAAAAATTAATACATTTATGACGAAAGAAAATGTCTTTGAAGGCATCAGTATATTTCAAAATGTCCTTGAAGACAGACATTACACATTCATGTTGTAGCCAATATATTCTCAGGGGGGAAAAAAATCACATTCAAGTTCTGCAATGTTCTTTCTTCCTAAATGGGATTCCTCCTCTACAGTCAACTCTAAAAATGACACAACTCTCATAAACAGAATGTGCACTGCATTCAGTCACTCTGATAGTCTAGAAAACCTAGTAAACATGAAGTTCATTAACACAGCTTCCTTTAAAGCCTTTCATGACAGAATATTTTAATATGGCAATTATTTCATTGAGGCCAGCTTTACACCTAAAACAAAAACCTGATGTCAAGATTTCAAACTCACACTCTTAACCAGGTCATACTTCCTAAGCTACACAATTTTAAAACTACTTATTTAAATTTCATTTGTCAAAAAGTCTTAGATTTAAAAAAGTTAAGCCCACTGCCATGATGTCAATTCCAACTTACATAAAAACTGTACGACAGTGCAGAACTGCCTTATAGCATTTCTAAGAGAGGAGACTTTTCCCAAAGGGCAAGTAGTAGGTCTAAATCTCTGACTTTTTGGTTAGCAACCCCAAGTTTAATCCACTGTTTCACTAGTGTATCTAAGAATTTAATTTGTTTTAAAAACAAACACACCATATTTTTTTATACCTTAAAATATCAAACAGTGATGAATCAAAACTCAAAATTAAAGCTCACTGGGCAGCCAGTAAGTCCATTCTGACTTATAGCAACCCTCCAGCGGGTTTCTGAGGATGTAAATCCGTTGGAGGAGATTGTGGATTCAAACTGCCATGATTAATCAAATAGAACAGAGGTTAGCAGAGCTAATGTGACTGGAATCAGTTTTACATTTAAGTTAAAAAAAAACCCCACCTCAAATCAATAATAAAAATTATGCATGCAGATCTTGAACACTTTATTTCAAATGACACTTACTTGTAATTTTATGTTAGAAGAAACTTAAATTTCCCCCCATTGTTTCTTCATTTATTACTATAATATTTCTCAATGTTGATTCAAATTATTATTAAACACAACATAAAATTCCTCAGGCATATGAAATCATGACCTTAATAACTTTTGCATATGAAGTTTCTCCTCTTCCTACTTAGGTACATAATTTCTGTCACAACCTACAAGGGTTCTGTGTCATCCATAACCTTATTTCAAAATAACTGTGTTCATTACCATCTTACAAATGGGGGAGGAAAATTCCATTTGAATGAGATTTGTTAAATATGAACAAACAATGTCATATCCTTGTAGAGTAAGTCGCTGCATTCCCAACTTCACATTTGAGGACAAATCTTCCTTGCCTCTTCATGCTCTCTAAATTTGACCTCACTTTGAAACAACAAAACCAATCCTACTGGCAACAAATTCTTCATCACAACATAGTCACTTGCTGCATGTTCAACTCTGAAATCCATGAAAAGGCTTCAAGGCTTTTTCCTGCACTACAGTAAGGCTAAACAGACTCATGTGCACCTGTTCTTACTTACCTACAAATTCAACTTCAAGATTTACTTAGACTCAAACACCGCCACTGAGTAAGGAATGACTCAGAGCTGAGCCTCTCATAGGTGTTCAGAAACTGTAAATCATCCAGGGAAAGAGACTGGCCATCTTTTTCCCTAAATGGTTTGGAGATTCAAAATTAGAGAGGCCACTGCTTTTGGATTAGCAGTGCAACTCTGTAAATTCATAACCCTGACTGTGGTTGTACTTCATAATTTGCTCAAGTTACAGTTTTCATGGTATAGTAAGTGCTGGAATTTAAATTTTCCTCTAATCACAGACGTGGACAATGACTAAGGATGACTGAAGAAAGAGTCTTGAATATACCATGGACTGCCAAGAAAACAAATAGGTATGTCTTGGAGATGGTGAAACCAAGTTTCTCCTCAGAGGCTAGGATTGTGAAGCTCCATCTCACATAGAAATCATGCGTGAAAGGGTGGAGGGACAGCACAGGAGAGGAAGACTCTGGATAAGATGGATTGATACAGCAACTAGGACAATGGAGGTTGGTGTGTCAGAATTAGTGAGACTGGCTCAGGACAGGGCTGTACACAGGGTTGCTATCGGTAGCAAGCAATTCAATGGCACATAACAATAATAAGTATTATTTTTAGAAGTCTTTTAATAAATGTTACCTGTTTTATGCAGCTAGTAATTATGTCTTATTCTTTCCAAACTGCACCTAAAACCTTTTTAATTATAGTACCTATTTACATATTCCAGAATATTCTGATTTGCAAGTCTCAACAATGGCAAAATGATGGTTCTTAGATCACTATTCCTAAAGACCTTACAAAAGGGACGTGAAAAACCTCTATCTACGGGGCCATAATCATTTCAGGAAGGTAGTTTTCTTCAAATGTTTCTATACATGAGATACATGTCATGTTATGCTCCACTGAGTCAAACCCTCTATCAGGTTATAAGAGGTTAGATATAAAATCACATGGGAAGAGACTGCCACTTTCTCCCATGGAGTAACGAGTGAATTCAAACCACCTGCCACTGGGTCGGCAGTGCAACTCCTTACCCGCCAGGCTACCAGACCTCCCTTAAGATACAATAATGACAGAAAGTTAAAATAATTCAAAGTTCATCTGGTAAACTGAAAATATATAGTGTAAATTTGTGAAAGTCCTAGGTTTTGTGAATTACCTTATAACAAAAACCCTGTAATTTTTATTGTAGGGCTGTACTGCTGTTTATCTATGACTACTAGAATTTTTTTAGATTTTTCTCTTTCCACATGAACTATCTTCTATGTTATCACTTTCAAGCTATTCCAACTATATGGTATAGTTGTTTTTAAAATAGTTGTCATTATAAAAAAAATAAGAATTGAAACATTTTTGAGAAATTGGTAACCAGAAGATGATTCCTTCCAAAAATAAAAATTAAAAAACTTAAGTCAAAGCCTTTACAGTCAAGCCAATTCCAACTCATGGAGATGTATTGCAGAGTAGAAATGCTCCATAGTGCTCTTAACTATAATCTTTACAGAAATAGATCACCAGCTCTTTATTCAAATGACACCGATGTTGTTGTTGTTCTTAGGTGCCATGGAGTCAAACTCCTAAAGAACAACATATGTGAACCCTCTCCTGTCCTGGTGCCATCCTCACAATCTGACACATTCAAGCTCATTGCTGCAGTCACTGTGTCAATCCACCTGATGGAGGGTCTTCGTCTCTATCACCTCCCCTCCACCTTTCCAAGCATGATGCCCCTCTCCAATAATAACCTCTCCTAGTAGCCCAAAATATATATGAGATGAAGCTTCACCATCTTTGCCTTGAAGGAGCACTCTACACCATCTCCAAGATATATGTGTTTGGGGTTTTTTGGCAGACCGTGGGATCTTCAGCATTCTTCTCCAACACCACAATTCAAAGGCATCAATTCTTCTTCTGTCATCCTTAGTCACTGTCCAGCTTTCAGATGCATAGCAAATGACCTGAATCAGGTGCACCTTAGTCCTCAAACTGACATCACTGTTTTTCAATAATTTGGAGAGGTCTCTGACTATAGATTACAATTAACTTGCGAAAAAAATCTGCAATACATCCCTTGCTTGCTAGTACCAAGTGTATTGATTGCGGATCCAAGTAAATAAAGTTGATGATGGTCTGTCTTTTCTCTCTATCTATCATGGTGTTGCCTATCGGTCCAGTGGGGATGATTTTTCTTTTCATGACATTGAGATGCAATGCATATTGAAGGCTGCAGTGTTTAACTTTCTGCAACAAGTGCTTCAACTCCTCTCTCAGCAAGCAACATTGTGTCATCTGCATAATAAAGGTTCCTCCAATCCTGATGTCACATTCTTTTTCATAGAATCCAGCTTCTTGAATAATCTGCTCAGCATACAGATTAAATAGGTAGGGAGAAAAGATATGATGACAGCACTACTGCTGCTGCTGTTGTTGTTGTCCAAATCATCAACCCTTAAATTAGCAATAAACCCACTGGCTTTTCTCCCAACTTTAAACTCATTTGTTACTTCTATATGGGAAAGAAGAGACTTCTAGGGTCTTAGTGATACAGAGTTGCCCTGCCAACAAAAGCAAACAATTCTAATCCATCAGCTGTTCTGTAGGAGAATAATGAGCAATCTCTTTACCTACAATTTAAAGCCTCTGAAAACCCCCTGGAGAATCAGTTACCAGTCAGTTCAACTCAACCACACAAATCTGTAACAACAACATATGGGAAAGATGCTGAGCCATCTTCTTTTATTTTTCTTTTGCAATAGGGGCCTTTGATTAGAGTTTGGAGATCTACAAAACACATTGTGCAGATTCTCCAGTTGTTTTCAAACAGAATGAGAACATAGATATGTGCAAATAAATCTGATACAGTTCCCTAAATTGTTTCATCAGTCACCTAACCCACACATGTTGAAAAGGCTGCAGGGTTTTGTTTTGGGTTGCTTTGTTTGTTTTTGCAATTAACTTGTGCACATTATTTTTTTTAAAAATCAAACTACATTTTCACAGAAAAGATTATTACACTTCAAGTTCATATTTTATTTGGTTTATAATTAAATTGTGCAATTATAGTAACAAGCATGAATGTTTACAGCAGAGTGACTTGGAAAGACAGCTCTTGGCTGGAGGAAGCAGAAGCATGCAGGTTCACTGGAGAACAGCCTCTCTGCTGCCAACATTCTGGGTTTTAGAGAAAAGTTGGAGGAGACCACTCAATTTGCAAAGTCATTTATGAAGAAGTGAGTAAAGGCTACTCTTGAACACTTTCCTTTGTGAAGGGTGGAATCCCTCTTTTCCAAAGAAACAGATGAAAGAGGCACTAAGAAAAATTGATGGGGTATGAAAGAAAAATAAATTTTGACATTTCAAATCTTTGCAAAGGACCAAGCCTATTATTTCAATTGCTGTACCAAAATTAGATGACTATAATTTTATTGTGTAATGTCTCCAAAGAAATCGTTTATGCAGATGAATAAATAATGAAAGTCAATCACAGAACAGTTTACATTTTTACATGTGAAACAAAAGACATTTTCAAATGAGACATGTCATGAGTACATTTTGGTTTCCATTGTGATACAGACTAGACTGTAATTTCAAGAATGAAGTCTGACAGAACTCTAGCAGTCACACTAACACTACTGAAGCTGACCATCCACGCAGCTATAAACAACACAGGGGAGCTTCAAAATGCATATACAGCTCAGCAAACCTTTTCATTTCCATTTAATTGCTTTGCCATCTTTTCTTTTAACAAAAAAGGCACAGAAGTCTTCATCTAACATGTATTTCAGCATGAATGGAAAGAATTTCAGTAACGAAAGTTAGTGTTCCTGAACGGAATTACCAGCAGCATTTACAGAACAGACATGTTTAACTTAAAGTTTTAATGGTTCCAGGAGGACTCAAGTTGCCAGCCCACAACACTAAAAGACTGTTACAAAGACGGTGTGAAATCAGATCTATCAGTGTACTCTGAAATTCTCTAAACCCTGGAAAATAACAAGTATCACTATTAATTAATACATCTTAATTCTTTTTAATGATTTAAAAATAGATGAGTATCTCAAGCTTTCAATAGTTCAAGAATTTTCCAATAATTCTAACATCAGGGAAACTTACCATATGTTCCAAAGACAAAATTTTGCAAGATATTTCATGAAAAGATGGCTTTTTAAACCCAGTTTGGAAAATCCAGAGTACTAAAAACCCAACTTAGAACTTTCTAAAGCACATTAATATATTGAAGACTATGACAAAATACTCTTGTGAAATGTCTATAGCTATTTTAAACCAAGTGTTTCTGAAACTTCATGATTATCCTTTCACCTCTTAGTGTCCCAAGAAACTGACTAATGTCTTGATTTCTGATTTTGGAGAAAGATGGACATTAAGCCTCTGAAAACCAACTGGGGGGTCAGCTATGGGTCAGTTCCAACTTAACAGTACACAAAACGATCTCCAATTTAAATCAAGTATTGTGTTTTCTCTAATTGTGATCTACTGTGGAAGATTTAAAATCAACTCCACATTGTATTGGTCTTCTAACTTTTATCATCCATGGTTCCAGGGTGCCGAGTTTTCTACTCTATGTACACAAGATCTCTATGAGCTGAAGTCAGCCCTGGGCATCTAGCAAAAAGAACATGGCATATGCAACAGGTTCTCATCATTAGTCTAAGTAAAATTGTATTAAGATAGACTAGATTTACCTAAAAAGTAGTATATGTGTGTGTGTATATATATATATCTCCATCTATTTAGATATAGATATTTATATAGATATTTAGATATTTAGATAAAAATACTCAAGTACATGCATAAAAGAAATAAAGTACATTGGATATTAATGGTATTCTTACCATTAAAAGTTTTCTTACAAATATTATAAATTAATGGTACCATTCTTACAATCATTATAAACTAGTAGTATTCTTACCATTAAGTTTTTTTACAAACATTATAAATAACTGAAAACTGTCACAATATCAAGGAAAAGATTAAACAACGAAGAACAATACAGAACTACTCAAGCATTATTTAAAATAATAACTATACCACATGAGAAGAAAGTACCCATTTTTCTCCCACAGGGCCACAAGTGGATTCAAAACACCAGAAAGGCACAGAAAGGCTTTGAGTTAGCAGCATAACCAGCTATGCAACCAGGCTTCCCTTCATAGTAATTACTCTCTCATTCATTGCTATTCAAGTCCGTTTCAACTCGTAGCTGACCCTCTAATGAATTTTCAAAGGCTAAAAATCTCATCATAGGAGAATGCTCATCCTCCTACTGTAGAGATACTGGTAGATTATTAGAACCACTCCAAGGAAAGTCACTTTTGGATTAGCAGTGAAACTCTGTTTGAACTATGCCATCAGAGCTTCCTTAATATATATTCAAACTCAAATTCATTGCCATGAGGTCAGAACTGGCTCATACCTGACTCTCCGGGGTTGAGGGGGGGGGGTGTTTAAAGGCCGTAAGTCACATAAGAGCTGCCTATCGTCCTACTGCAGAGAAGCTGGTGGATTCAAACCACCTGCCTTTGGGTTCTAAGTGCATCTCTGCCCACCAAAGCTCCTTTAAAATAAATAGATTAGACTATTTAAAAAGAAAAAAATAGATGAGCCAAGGAAAGAATCCAATTTAAGAAGCCAGAAAAAATTAGTTTCACAATTAAGTTCACTGTCCTCTTTAGTTTTTTATTTCCCTTTATGTATTTCTTTTGCTTGTTGTTGCTGTGTATTGTGAAGTCAGAACCAACCCACAGCTGACCCTTTGGCATGTTTTCCGAGACAGTTAATCACACAGGAGGAGACTGTCCATCCTTCTTCCACAGAGCAGCTAGTGGATTTGAACCATGTGCTTTCGGGACTGCAGTGCAGCTTCTTGCCAATAGGCCACCAGTGCTCCTTAAGGATATCTAAAAATGTTTTAATAGTAAAAATGTTCATTCTTAGAACAGTATATAAAAGAGGATATAGTCATACAATGGAATGTCATGTAAAATGAAGTTGTAGGAACATGCACCAATAGGGAGAATGACTCCCAGGTAAGTGATGCTGAATGGAAAAGGCAATTATGAGGATAATTATGAGGAAACGCACAGGTTTCAAACCCATAAGCCTACAATACAAATAAATATGGTAAACATTTAGTGGGCAGAATTTACCTCTGAGATAAAAGAAGAGTGAACCTTGGGTGCCTTCATGAGTAACAATTCTATTTCTTAAACTGACTATGTCATCATTCAGAAAATATTCTCATTCTGTATATACAACTTTAAAGGTGGTTTTCAAACTGCAGATCTGTATAAGCAAGAGCTAAAAATAATGTATGGTATGATTTGTAACTTTAAGACTCTTAGCCTAGCTTGGTCAAAACAACTACAGGGTAAATTAAACGAATGTGGTTGGGCTAGATAACTTCTGGCAAAGCTTTCTTCACCTCAAGACCCTCTTTGTCTTGTAGGCTCAGTGCTGGACATTTCTTTCTACTGCCAGTCTCCAACTAGCCCACTTTCCCTTCATCCTTCTGCTTTGTTTTACAGCCTTCTGCCCTCCTCAGGTAGCACTGCTGGAAGTAAGTACCAACCAGCACAAGAATCATCTTACTAGCAGATGGTGAGATGACAAAGGTTGAGTCTTCCTTGCCTCAAGTTGGTGAAGATCCACAACTGAATACATTAGCATAAAGTCTAGCATCTCACTGGGCAAATGAAGTACACAGGTTTTAAAAGTTTAACAAATCCCTATTGTAAGGTATCCTGCCTTACATAGTTATCTGCATGAATACAATCAAAATAAATGAGAATACAGATAGAAAATCAAATCAAAGTCCATTGCAAACAAAGGAAATAAAATCTTCTTGACCATGTTAAGAAATCTGTGAAACATGTAAGAGAAATCTGTAAAAATATGCAAGGCACAGAAAGACTGGATACTGAATAGGTAACATTTTTGAAGATTGGGAGTGTATCTGAATGTCTCTCTCTTCTCGCCATACCTCACTTTCTTGTACCTGCATACAAACACTCTCCTCAAGAAATTCATATAATTTAACTCCCCAAAATGGTATCTTTTATTTGGTATCATGGGCTAACTTTACTTTAAATCCTCTAATTCAGGAGGACAGTTCTAACAGTCACATCTATCTTTTTAAATTCTTTGTCTACCTCCAGTAAGCACTGTTCATCATTTCAATGAAACCAGATTAATACTTAGTGATTGTAAAAGAAAATTTTAAGGTTGAAACACAGTACTCAGAAAATACCATTACTACTCTTAACAGAATTTGCTTCTATTTTCAAGTCTGTCCTACAAATGACAAATATATTGCCTTTTTCAAAAAAATTCATTTTAAATGTTTCAACCTTTAAAGCACTTCTGCTTTTGAAAATGAGTCTTGAAACTTCTTAATAGAGTGTTAAACTTGATTCCATTACATTATACATAAGACAAGAAATATTATCTAATAAAAAATATGTGACTGTCACTTCGGTAACTGTTTAATACATAAAGTAACATACATTTATATATGTGCATGTTACATATACATGTGTGTGAGGATACACACACACACACACACAAGCTGAGCAATCAATTTAATCTTCCCTTCATGTAGCTTACGCAACACAAACTCGCAACTCAAGGGTGAAAGAAAGGGCTGTAAATCACAAAGAATCATTTTACTCTTAATTCCCACTTGAATTTATGTAAAATGTTAAGTTAGAGACAGTTAAGGAGAAGCTGTTGTTTGGAATATGTAATTGCTATTTAGATGATAATGGCATGGATGTCACAGTTAGAACCATGATCCAAATTTGAATAAGGTCTTAATGAAGGAGGCTAACAGAAGAATGATGAATGAAATACAACAGTGTCAGCAACAGACCTTAATGAAGCAAATTACTTTCAGTACCTTTGTAATTCAGGAGGAGCTGCATTAAAAACGTGACAAGTAAAGGATCAAAAGCAGGACCTTTGCAACTAAACATGCTTCAAACATGACATCACTGTCTGGGCAACAAGGCATTGTAGAAAACAGCCTCAATGTTTGGGTTTTACAGCTCACATCACAAAATAAGTACATTAAAAAGATCTGGCTTTGCAAATCAGTTTTCCTTAGAAAGCATTGTTATATTTCAAGTTAATGACATCAGAACAGAAAAGGTATTTAAATGTCCAAAGATATCTTGGCCGATATATAAAAAGCATAAGATGTTAACACAAAGAATAGTTAGATAAAATTACAGACTTTAGATTAGAGAACATGATTAGCTCCTTTAAAATTTTCACATGGTTATCTGCTATTATTTAAAAATTACAAACCATATAATGCTTAAGGATTATATTAAGGATATATTACTTAATGATGGAATCATTTTACATATTCCTATTTTAAATTCAAATTCACTTTCTGCAAAATCTCATGGAGGCAATTTGAGAGCAGAGCAGATGGAATTCCCACTGCCAAATGGAACATACATTTAGCATGTTTAAATGATTTACTCAAGGTAACATTGATGATGGTGCTAGAAACTGAACACAAGGCTTCTAGCTTCCAGGGAAGTTATGCAAGGCAAGTAAAAACTGCTGTAGTTACAAAGTTAATTTGAAATCCACAAGCTATTTTCTCAAGTCTTCTAGGTTATAAAAATTTCTACATGGCAATAACATTCATTCCATATTAATAATTTAGGCAAGCCAAGGAGTTTACTACCATAACACACAAAATTATTGCTCTCCAGAGCAGGATTCATACAGGGTTATAGAAACTGATGTCATCAATCATGCTCCTGCTCCTCAAAAATGTGTACAAACTGCAAGCCTTGTAGGCAAAAACTAATGGGTAATAGTTATGTATTTATAGTCAGAAAAAAAATCTCCTTGATAGTAACTAATGTCCCGACACAGTAAAGTTGCTGCTTTTACAGACTGACTGAGAATGTTTTGACTTCAAAGAAGGAGACAAGAACATAAGCAAGACAGGAGGAAATATTTCTTGTCATCTGCCTAGGCTGCTGTACTGGGCACCAATGAAAGTGTTTCTGATATTATATTGAATACTTTTTATAACTGAAGTAAGTCAAGATGGTCAATCAAAAAACAGCATTAGCTCGGACACTGACTATACTGGCTCATATAAATGGTACACCACAATGTAAGATTTTTATAGTATTAAGGTTGTATTTTGGAAAAATAACTAGCTTATAAAAAATGGCATAATTTCAGATCTTAATAATCAGAATAGCCTTTTACATCACTAAAGGGCTTGAAAATGTTTTTAAATTTCACGGGTTATAAAAAGGTACCTCCTCAAGTGATAATGTAATCAAATAAACAAAAAAAAATCAACCCCCAAAGAAAACAACTATGTAGGAAAAGTAAGTATAATTGAAATGGATCACATGCGATGCACAGCCTGCAGCCAATGTGGTGAAAAGAGTGAAGGCATTTTTTTAAATGTTTTTGCAAATCTCTTTTAATATCTGGCTTACCAGAAGATGGCTGGATCCTCCCATCTGCTTCTGTATTCAAGCTGCTGTGACATATTGTTTGGCTGAAGTATACTGAAGAAGTCCAGTCTCAGACAAATACGTGGTTCAAAAAAGGAGGTCTCAGGGGACCCCATGAAAGTATCTGAGAGCTGCTGCTACGATATGTCTGTGGTTCATAGTGAAACTATCTCAAGGGGCAACAAAGAAAGAAGTAATAAACATCTCAGGGATTGAACCTCAGCCCCTGAATTGATTAGCACAAATTGCTGGCATCAATTGAATTCTGAGGTTGTTTAAAACCAGAGTCAGGACCCCAGAGACTCAATATAGGTCAAAAAGGGGGGTGGATGAATCTAATTAATAGTCTATGTCTTGCCATGTGTATTTTTACCTCAATACAAGAGATGAACAAAGTTTATTTCTTTTTTTTAATACATGAGAAATTAAGAGTATAATAATAAAATTATAACAGGGAACTCTGGTATCCTAGTGATAAGGAAATGCACTGACAACCCAAAGACACTGATTTCAAACTTGCCAGCTGCCCTTCAGGAAAAAAGATGACCAATCTCCTCATGTTCAGCTATGAGCTGGTCCAGGAACACAACAATAACATAATAAAAGTTTACTTTTTCTGTAAATACTGTATAGGTAAAATGTGTTGAGAATTATTCTTTCTTTTAAACTGATAAAAAGTTGGTTCAAACAGCAGCCTTAAAGCATATGAACTTAATAATTCAAAAAAGTAAGTGCAACAATGAATGAATGGAAACCCAAAATCTCTGTAAATGTTTATGAAAATTAATAAAATATAATTATAGAAAAAAAATTCAAAAAAGTAATAATTCTTCTTTTAAAAATCATAAGTATATTTTCAAAGTTTCAGTAAAAAGTTGCAAAGCATCTAGTAGATAGACTGTCAGTGGTAGTAATGTATATAACAAAACATGGTATTTTAAAGAGTGAATTTTTTTTTTTAAATTTTCAGAAGAGTTTAATAACAATAACTTAATACATCATACAGAAATGTTTAAAAAATATAAAAGGACTATAGACAGATGATAGACAATGGTAATTCTTGTTAAAAGAGACATTTGATAAAAGAAAAGAAACAGCTTTTATACACTATTTAAGCATTAATTATAAACAGTAGCAGTAAAAGCTTTCCGAACATTAATTCTCATTTTAGCAGGTAACTATTTGGAGGAAACAAGTGAACGATTGTTGTACACAAGATTATGCTCAGTGAGCAGTATGACGAGCAAGAAGCAAGAAGGCAAGCAGTGAATTCAGAGAGGCACATATAGTCTCTTTCTTTTAACATATATTCTCTTTAATTTTGCTGTGGCTTCAAAGTCCATATAACTAAAAAAGCTAGGACTGGTGAGTATTACAAGTAAAAGTCAACCATGTTCCCCACACATCTAGGTCAATGAAGCTATAAAGGTTAGTACTGCAATAATGTTCTCCAAAACTAACTGGCTGCTTGTCTCTCAGCATCATTACCCACCCCAGCCCCCAAAAAGGAAGAAAGAAAACAAGAATATTTGTGGTCACGCAGGTGAGCAGTTCAGCAGCTTGACAGAGATCAAAATTTTACTCCAGGAAACACACTTCAGAGATTGTAACTGAGGTAACTGGAGAAGTAAGTTTCAATATAAATACTTAAAATTAATTTATTCAAATTGTCTCATTATCAAGAAGTATTTGCCTTTTGTTTTCATCCTTGAGGACTATTCATTTGGAAATTAAAAGGAGTGAGGAAGTCTAAAAGCATCTGAAGAATAAAGAGAAATACAAAGAATAAAGGAGAGGAAAGCTTTATATAAAGCCAGCTGACCAACTGAAATCTAGGTGTCTTACCTCCCATGCCCCCACCACAGACCACAGCTCTCATCTTGTGTTTCCAAGAATGCAAATCTTTATGGCACAAATCTGCCCACCCTCTCTTATGGGGTTTGAACAGTCAACCTCTCAGCAGCCTAATACGTTACACACGAGCCTACAAGGGTCCCTTTTATATACCAAACTTTCCTATATAAAATACCAATTAAAAGTAAAGTAAAATAAAATATGTAACATAGAAATTGTTGTTGTTGTTGTTATGTGCTATTGAGTCACCTGTGAACCATAGCAACCCCATGTACAACAGCCTAAACCCTGCTCTAAAAATATCAATTACTACCAACTTGCCAGAGAGTTAAAGAGATTTGAGTTTTAAAATGTGAAATTTCCCGCAACTTTGCTGCTATTATTAAACATCAAATTTAATAAGCTAAAGTATGAACACTTTGCCATATAAAATCACACTTTCAATCACAGAAATGGCACATAAGACAACCATATAAGAGATCTCAACTTCAAAATCCCCAAAATAAAATATAACTTTAACTGGAATTCTGTATGCCTTTTCTGTCTGAAATTCAGTATGAATTTCAGTTGTACCTTTTACAAATCCTGACACCCTTAAATTCATAGTGAGTAAAAATCTTTTTTTAAAAACTGAGTAGCCAGAAACACATTTTAAAAAGGAAGTGTAATTCATGGCAAGGAAAAAGCAGAAATGTCTACTGTGAAATCTTAAAAGATAGGAAGAAATGAAATCTTAAAATACAACAACAACAACAACATCTTAAAATATAGAGGAAGAAATTAAACACATTCACATATCCTTGGTGAACAAGAGGGAACCGAGACATGTAAAAAGGGGAGAAAGAATTTGGTTATTTATTGATATGAAATAATCCTGGCACAATCTACAACTGCAGAACCCTGAACTGACTAGAGGGGGCTGATAAACAGATGGGGAATAAACCCCCTAAGCTAAGCTTCTTTTATCTTTATTATCCTAATCAGCCTCCTAAATATACATCAAGACCATGACCAGGGGGAATCTATAAGGCAGGAGACCAAGTTCAATTCTGAATCAGAAAAGTAGAAAGGCAGGGAACATACAAAAGAAGGGAAGTTATGGGGGTGGGAGGTAGAATCTAAAGAGTTTCCAATATACATGTGAAAACAGCATGTGTATTGTCTTTGCTTTTTGGGGTTTTTTTATTCATTGTTGCACATTTTCTTCCTCCCTCTTCCTCCAGCCCATCCTGCAATGCACCCCTTGTTCCAGATTGTTCTCATACATGTAATTCATAGTCATATATCCTTTCAGACAGTTCTTCCCATATCTGTTCTAATGCAGTGCTCATTATCCAGTTTTCCCATTCTCTCCCAAGCATCCCACCCCGTCTGTCCTATTTCATAACAGCAGAGTTATGCAGTATTTGTCCTTCTCTGACTGATATATTTCACTCAACATAATGTTCTCCAGGCCCCCCCAGGTTGTGTAATGTGTTACAAGTTCATTGTTTTTCATTGCTGCATAATATTCCATTGTGTGAGTATACCATAGTTTTTCTATCCATTCGTTTGTTTATGAGCACTTGAGTTGCTTCCATCTCTTTGCTATTATGAATAATGCAGCAGTAAATATAGGTATAGGGACTTCTGGTGGCCTAGTGGCAAGAAACTGTGCTGCAATCCTGAAGGCACACAGTTTGAGGCAACGAGCTGCTCCATGGGAGAAGTATGCGTAATCTCGTCCCGAGGGATTAACTGCCTCTGAAAACCCACTGGAGGGTCAGCTATGGCTCAGTTCTGATTCTATGGCACACAACAACAACAACCAACATAGGTATGCATACATCTGCTTGAGTCATGGCTCTTTTCTTTAGGGTTTATTACAAGTAGTGGAACTGCTGAGTCAAATAGTATTTCTTTTTCCAATTTTTTGAGAAGGCACCAGACCACTATTCATAGTGGCTATACCATTTTACATTCCCACTAGCAGTGAGTAAGTTCCAATCTCTCCACAACCTCGCCAGCATTTATTGTTTGCTGACCTCATGAACTTTGCTATTGTGCCTGGATGAGATATCTCATCATTGTTTTGATTTTCATCTCTTTGATAGCTAGAGATTTTGAGCATTTCTTCATGTGTTTGCTCTCTGAATGTCTTCTATGATGAAGTGTTTATTCATATCTTGTGCCCATTTTGCGATTGGGTTGTTTACCTTTTTCTTGTTGAAGTGCTGGAGTAGTCTATAAATGTTAGATTTAAGTCCCACAAGAAACAGAGAGACCTGGAGAAATGGAAGGACATGCTATGCTCATGGATAAGAATACTTAATATCATGAAAATGACAATTCTAGTAAAGGCAATCTACAAGTTCAGTGCAATCTCAATACAGACATCAATTCCTTTCTTTAATGAGATGCAAAAGGCACATTCCAATTTTATATGGAATGGAAAGAAACCCCGAATAAGCAAAACACTACTGAAAAAAAGAGAAACAAGGCATCATGTATTTTTTAAATGACAATTTAAAGAAATACAATGGTGTCACTCTGGAGACTAAGGTACACCTGATACAGGTCATGGTCTTTGCAATCACTTGCTATGCATCAGAGCTGGACAATGACTAGGGAAGATAGAAGAATTGTTGTCTTTGAGCTGTTGTGCTGGAGAAAAGTATTGACTCTACTCTGGACTGCTAAGAAAATGAACAGGTGCATCCTGCAGAGGGTTAAGCTAGGTGCTCCTTGGAGGCAAGGATTCTGAAGCTTCATCTGACATACTTTGGACATGTTGCAAGGAGAGACCAGTTCCTAGAGAAGAATGTCATGCTTGTGAGGGTAGAGGGACATTGCAGGAGAGGAAGACCCTCTATGAGATGGATTGATTTGGTGACTGGGGTAATTGGGATGGGTGTGTCAGAGGCAATGCGATTGGCACAGGATAGAGCAGGGTTTAGGGCTCTTCTACATAGGGTCGCTATGAGTTGCAGGCGACTCGATGGCACATAACAACAACAACAATTGGTAATTTAATGGTAAAGAGTTGCCCAGTCAACCCAAAGACACTTGGTTCAAATCCAGCAGTTGCTTCACAGGAAAAAGATGAGCATTTGTCTCCAGTGTGATTTACTGCTTCTGAAAAGCCACTAGAAAGTCAGCTATGAGTTGGTTCCCACTCAGTGGTATATAAAACAACTATCAGTTTGCTTGCAAATGAATCAAAGCTTCCTACTGTTATGAAGGAAACAATATTATTGACCATACAAATTCTCTAAAAGCAGAGTGCCCTGGATGTGCTCACCAAGCTGTGCCAAGAAATCTGGAGAACAACTACTTGGCCAACTGACTAGAAGAGATCTATATTTGTTCCCATTCCAAAGAAAGGCGGCCCAACTGAGTGTGGAAACTACAGAACAATAGCATTGATTTCACATGCAAGCAAGATT
>NW_006399757.1:4223437-4234394 GCF_000299155.1 Elephantulus edwardii | reverse complement strand
GTTTAGGGCTGTTGTACATAGGGTCGCTATGAGTCGCAAAGGACTCAGACTCAGACTCGCTGGCACATAACAACAACAACAAACAAATGTTTGAGAAACAAATGAACTACTTACCACAATTCTATAGAGATTAAAAGGTGTGACTTTTTTCTTACTGTATATTTTTATCTTTCAAGGTTTCCATCTCTAAGGAAGTAGTTATTTACTTAAGTACTTCTAAGGATACTGCTGTTTTTCGCTGTGGTAGACTCAACTACTACTCAGAGTGACCTCTTGAACAACAGGTCAAAACCCTGCTCTGTCTTGAGTTCTCCTCACAATCTCGTGCATGCTCAAATCCAAGGTTGCAGTCACTGTGTCAATCAATCTCCTTTAGTGTAGTCCTCTCTTCCATCATCTCTCTACTTTTCTAAGCATATCTTTTTCCAAGGAGTCACAACTTCTGACATGAGCAAAGTATGTGCAATGAAGATTCACAATCCTTATCGCCAATGAATACCCTAAATACCCTGGCAGGATCTCCTCTCTAAGATCTGTTTGGTCTTTCGGCAGTCCATGGATATCCAATGCTCTCTGCCAACACCACAATTCAAAGGTATACTGTTGTTATGTACTATCGAGTTGATCATGGCACCTAGCAACCCTATGAGCCCTGCCCTATCCTAAGCCAACCTTACCATTTCTGACATATCTGACCCCAATGAAACAGTCACTGTGTCAATCAATTTCATGTATGGTCTTCCTCTCTTGTGCTGCCCTCTATCTTTCCAAGTATGATGGCCTTCTCCAAGGATTTATCCCTCCTGGCCAAATTCCCAAAGTATGTGAAATGGAATTTCAAAATCCTTGCCCTGCTGGTTTCACACTCTCCAAGACAGCCTTATTAGTTTCCTTTGCATCCATTGTACGTTCAATACTCTTCTCTAGCCCCACAGCTCACAGGAATCAATTCTTCTTCTGTCTTCCTTATTCACTGTCCAGCTCTCAGATATACAGCAAGCAACTGGGAAGTCCATGGCCTGGAGCAGGCTCACCTTAATCTCTAGACTGACATCATTGTTCTTTAGCACTTTAGAGAGGTCCTTGAAAGTAGATTTTTCCCAATGCAACTCATCTTTTGATTTCCTAACTGCAGGTGCTAAAGGTGTAAACTGTAGAATCAAGGAAGATAAAACCATTAACAGCTTCTGTCTTCATCGATCATGTTGCAGCCTTCTGCTCAGTGGCGGGGATTTTGATTTTCATGATGTTGAGATGAAATACATATTGAAGGCTCTTCTGTCTTTGATCTTTAGCAGCAAGAGCTTCAAGTTCTCCTCAGTTTCTTCAAAGTTGTGTTGTCTGCATAACGCATGTTACTGATGACCTTTCCTTCAATTCTGATACCACATTCTTCTTCATAAAGTGAAGCACCTCGAATGACCTGTCCAGCATATAGACTGAAAAGGTATGGAGAAAGGATATATAGATTCTTCCTTTATCTTGCTTCCCAAGGCTACTATTTATATGAGTCCAACTTTCAGAAGCAAACAAAGTTACTGAAAATATGACTGATTTGAATCAAGTGTACCTTAAGTCTTTAACCTGACAACCATGCTCTTTCTTCAGCATTTTAAAGAAGTCCTTGACAGTAGACTTGCCCAATCATTCTGTACATTAAAGGTTTATTAAATGAGTAAAATATCAACACTTCATGAGAATGTCATATTACTTTCTACTCTCACTTAAAAAAGATAAAACTGATTAGGAGTCCAGCCATCCCCAGGCCCACAGAGAGAGCACTGACGTAAATGGCTGGATAACCACACAGTCAGGCTGCTCATGTCTGAAGTGTCAGAGTAGAAATGAACATCGTGACCAGGTATGCCCCATCAGGTATGGACAGCTCTCCTGGCTTGAGGGACAATGCAATCACCTTGGCATCTTTATAAGGGGCACAGAATGAACCAACTAAGTTCAAAGCTGCAAACAAGGAAATTTGGGTTTGGTTAACAGTGGCACCCCACCATCTTCTTTCTATTCACAGAGGGATTGAATCTTAGGATGAAACTGATGCAGGTAGATAATTCTCCATCATAGCCTGGCAATCAGTGTGATGGTCTTCGGGACAGCAAAGATTCCTGCAGCCTAGCTGGGACAGACACAGTCAAGGAGAGCATGCACCCTATTTAAATGTCACTTTCTGAATATAATCTGAGTACAAATAAACAAAGACTTATTTTCACTTATATAAATAGTATTGTTTATAACCCAGAGCTCAGAGTTCTTACCACGCAAATCCATCCATTCACTCTCGCTCAACAAATATTTACTCAGCACCTAATATTTGTAAGGAACTATCTGAGATACTAAGGTTACAGAGCTTTAGAAGTTGTGGTTCACCAACTCTTGTGGAATTCAAAAATATATCTGTCTTGACTCATATAGAGCACTGGGGCTAAATGTGAAAAGCCAGGAGGAAGGAAGTCATCATTTCTGGTCCTTAACTTAGAATTAAATCCATCTCCAAAGCTGGCTGACCTTCCAGATCAGAGCATCACATGCAGGGACCACCCTAGGGACTCACTTCTCTAGCAGAGTTTCTAAAGTGAAACTTCCCAGGACTCCTGTTTAGATTATTCTGGTGCCACTATTTTTAAATAGTCTAATGATTTTTCTATTTTACTTTAAGTTAAAACTGAACAAAGCTGTACTTCTAATTCATAAATTATTTTAAATTCGAAGGAAATAAAAACTTTAACTTAAGGCCCAAGTTGATGATTGATGATAGCATAAAGATAATTAACTTTAAAATTATCAGTTGGAAAAGCAATTTATGGCAGAGATGGAATGGTGCATTAATATCACTTGATACATTTAAAAAAATGGCCTCCAGAATAAATATAATTTATTTCATTTTACCAAAATAGGATTAATTCTATTACTTGTTTTTTAAAAAACTAATACAGATAAAGAAAAAGAATTCTTGGGAAAGTTCATCGTTACCAAAGCTGTGAGTTCAATTCCCCTCAAGAGCTAGAGCCTTGGTGGCACAACCAAGACACAAAGCTGCTAACTAAAAAGTCAGTAATTCAAATCCATTAGTTGCTCTGCAGGAGAAAGACATGGCAGTCTGTGTCTATACAGATTTACAACCTCCGAAAGCTATGGAGCAATTCTATAGGATCATTATGAAAATAAGAATTGGCTTAAAACACCAATAGATTTGGGTGGAGATTTAGAGGAAATGCCTTTCCATGAAATTCGTCACATATAAGGGAGCTCTAATGAATTAGTGGGTAAAGAGTTGTGATGCCAGCTCAAGACACATGGTTCAAATCCACCATCTGGTTCTCAGGAAAAGATGGGCAATCTCCTCTCATGCAATTTACAGCCTTTGAAAACCCATGAGGGTCAGCTGTAAGTCAGTTCCAACTCAACAGCACAAAACAACAACTTGATATACGGCAAGAAAAATAGGGTCCAATTTTAGGTTTCAAATCATTTTAATGTGGATTTATCTTAAGAAAAGATTCCCATTAGCTATAACCATTGACTAATCACTAAGGAAGTGGGAGAGGTAAAAATAGAGAGCTAGCAAGGAAGGTTGAAAGAGGTCACTGCAAACAAAAAGTTGAGATGTTGAAGCTGCGGCACGTACAGTTAAACTAGGCTACTTGGCAGTCAAAAGTATGGACTAAACTGCCCAAACAGGATCTCAAGTTATAAGATACACCACATGAAAAAAGAAAACTAGTCAAACAAAATGAAGCCTGCACTAACTCAAGTTAAGCAGTTCTTGTTAAGCATTCAAGCAGATTTTAAGAAGTGATTTCTGAAAAAAAAACACTCAATTCTAAAGACACTGGCATTCAAGACTTTTCTCATTTACCCAGTTTGTACCAATGGGATTAAAATGTACAGCAAAGATGGAGGGGTAAATATATTATCATGTGATAAATTAATTCTGGGCAGGAAGGGGGGAAAACAATTCTATGTAGCTACTTAAGAACATGAAAATTGTTATATTTTATAACATTCATCTAGATGTAAATTTTATCTATTTATTATCCTATTAAATAATTTATCCTGCTATTTATCTTTAATGTTACAAAAAACCTTATATATATGGCAATCATTTATATGATGTTGTTGTTGTTGTTGTTGTTGTTGTTGTTGTTGTTGTTGTTAAGGGTCATGGTGTCATAGACGACTCATAGTGACCCTATGAGCAAAAGACCTGAAAACTTGTATAACTTTCATTATTTCTCCAAGTTCATAGGGTTTCTGGAGGCAGGCTATTTTGAAAGTGGATGCCACTCCTGCTTCCAGGCTTGTTTTAATTGGGGAGCTCCACCAATACTGTCCATTACTGCATCTGACACATCAGTGTCACAGTGTTCAGCATCACAGCAACCACGAGTTACCTCGAGTAACTCAAGTAACCACAAATACACAAATGAACAGACCGGTGCTATACCACCTAGAAGAATGTTTGACCAAAAACAATTAAAACCAGGCCTGAGGGCCACAGATTAGAGTCACCCACCTTTGGGTTAGTAGTATAATTTTCTAGTCACTAAGCCAACAGAGCTCTCTCATTGCTGTTGTTGTCGTCGTTAAGTGGTGTCGAGTTATGGGTAACTCATAGCGACCCTAAGAATGAAAGACCTGAACACTTCTATAACTTACATAAAATAAAAAATCTAATCAAGCAACTCCTCAAAGAGAAGGCCAAGTAACAAGTTTCAAGAAGGCAGACTGAAAGGACACTAACATTTTCTAACATCAAGTCTTATTCAATACAAAGTCATACAAGCAACTGAAGAATTTTTGTTCTTTTAAAACTGGAAGACAGGTACCCACAAGAGTTCATACTCCTAAAATCCACCACCATTCAGCTGACAGATCTGAAGTGCTGCAGAGATACTACAAATCTTTACAAGAGTAGACTGTTTCACTGCTTCATCTGTTTCCCTCAGAAGAGCTGGTGGATTCCAATCACTGGCCCTACTAGTAACTGAACATTAGCCAACTATGGCACGGTGGCTCCTCAAGGGTGCCTCTGTCTGTCTCTCTCTCTCTCAACCTATTGAACTGAAACTGATTCATAGCTGACCCTCTATAGCGTTTCCAAAGCTGTAAGTCACACGAAAGGAGCCTGCCCTTAGTTCTCCCTGGGAGCTGTTAGTGGATTCAATCTAAGAGAGGCATGGCCTTTGGGGTCAGCAGCCCACCTCCCTACAACTATGGATTGCATCACCAGAGAGTCTTTAAATGTGTGCAGCAGCTTGTAAGATACCAAAGGTAATACACAGCAAATCCTTCTATCATCCAATTTTCTATTTGATGCTACCTAATGTGCTAAACAAAGGAAAAAAAACAACACACTACAGCTATATTATGCACTGAGAACAAATCCACATATATTCAAAACAATACTGAATTATCCTTGAAATCTATCTCCTTGAAATCACATGCCTAAGGACCCTGTTCCTGTAGTGCACTGTGAGGTCGATTCCAACTCATACAGCATATTTCTTCACAGAGTTCTCTAGGCTATAATCTATGCAGGAGCAGTATCTTTTCTCTCACAGAGCAGCTCGTAGGTTTGAACCGTCAACATTCTGGTTAGCAGGAAAGCACGAGGGCTCCTCCCCCAACTCCACAGCAGAGGCTTAGTTCTGGCTCACCGTGACCCTACAGGGCAGAGGAGAGCAGCTCCATAGGTTATGCAAGGCTACAGTCCTTACAGGAATAGACTGCCATGCTACCTCTCGCAGAGTGGTTGGTGGGATCAAATTAGCAATTTTCTGGCGGCATAGTGGGAAGGAGTTATGTGGACAACCCAAAGGCATGTGGTTCAAATCTACCAGATGCTCTGTGGGAGAAAGATAGGCAATCGTTTCCTTTGCATTTACAGCCTCTGAAACTGCTAAAGAAACTGTGAGTAGGTTTTCTGACTCAAAATGGTCCTTAATGACAGAGTATATGTCCTTTTTCATCGGGAGACTTTAGAAGAAAAGTTTGTGCAAGAAGGCCACAGAAAGAGGCCACAATAACTTATCAAGCAGAATTTTACAATGGCTGGTTTCACGAAGTATCTTACTTACCTTAATCAAATAACTTAAGGAAAATCCTTCAAGATGCCACAGATAAGTTACCTGTTTCATGAGTCTTCAAGAAATCAGTAAATTAAATGTTGTAACTTGTCTAGCAAGCTCTTATGGTAATGCATCATTAAGCAGTTCTTTTGGGCAAAAATTAGACAAAAGCACAAGCAAGGGACATGTAGAAAAATAACCCTACATAATCATTAATGTTTAAGAAGATTAATCGCTACCTTATCTCCAGCAAAGGGTCAATCAGTTACTTGAGAATGCATGTTCATCTAGACTATTAAAGGGGGGAAAAACCTGAGAATTCTTTAAAATGAGAAAACTAACAAAACAACGTGGTTATCCTCGCTGAAAATTATATGCTTTGCCACAAATTATGCCTCCTGACCTTGAGTGAACATATACTAAGATGGAAGTTCTAAAGAGGTTATCACTTGCTCAGATTAAGAGACTGACAGCTGAGCTCATAGAGCGGTCATAGCTGGTTTCACTTCACATAGTCAATGGTTGGGAAAAATCAATAAATCTGGGACCAGTCTTATGTTGTTTGTAACAGATTTCAGATGAATGTCTGAAAGGGGCAGTATTTACGGGGAGAAGAAAAAAAAATGGAAGTGTCTACATTTGAGCCTGTCTGACAGGATCCAACTCGTGGAGTTAATAAGGGTAAACCAGTTGGCAAGGATCAGTGCCCACTATTCAGAGCTGCTTTACGAGCAGTTGTAGGGGCAGAAAGTCTTTACAGAGTGCCTTATTTAGATTGAGAGTGTGAGTCATTTGTTCTGTATGAAGGAGAGAAGAGCCTTGAGATAGATAAAATTCAGGCACTTGACTCTGATTAAGAGCTAGGGAAATTAGCTTTCCCATGATCTGATTTCGACAATTTAATTTACCAAATTCACATCACTGGTTATGCCAAAACCACATCAAGACTCACAGCCAGTTCCAGTGGCTAAACAAAAGTCTCCTAAGATGTATTTTATCTGGACTTTCCCCCTAGGATATTAGAATGTTATGCTAGCTAAAATATACCTAACAGTACCCCATGCAATTCTCGTAACTTGTCTTTACGATGCTACCCTCTTACGTGTGTGTTTGAAATCTGATAATCCTTATCAAATTCAGCCCTAAAAAGAGTGTGTCTCATATGAGCTCAAGCAGAAAACAAATTATTCTAGTAACAGATTATCAGAAACACATGGAAATAGAGCGGAATTTAAGAATGCCTAACACAGATAAAGCCATCAGCTCTATAATATCAAAGTACAGAAAATGTCCTAAAAATAATGCTGCTTAACATACAATTAACATTTATGATCATTTAAGAGGAAAAACATAAATGAACTACTCAGACATATTTCTTAACATAGGTAGATACAAAGCATGTTAGGTCTATTTAGAAGGCGAGTTGTTGGAGGTCTTTGCTGAGTTTCATATACTCAAAAGCAAGGTTTCTTTATTTGAGGCTATGGCGCAAGGAATTCAATTCTGTCAGTAGAAATCTTGGTGCCAGAAATTCAATGTGTTGCAGCCGTTAATGCCAAAGAACATGAAAAGCCTAAGTGTTCTTGCTCTGAGACTTGTAAACATTTAAGAAGTTCTATGTATAAAACTAACAAGGAAAAAGCAAAGCCCGAGTATGGCGAAACAGCATATAACAAAAATTAAGTAGAAAGAAATCAAAGTTAAATTCAACTTATTACTGCTAGTAAAAGATTACACGGATAAGGTTAGGAGTTCGGTGTGTTTTTGTTGTTTTGTTTTTAAATCTCTCCACATCTTTATCATCTGAACATAATTACTTGGTGTTATTAATTAAATCCTAAAGTTGTCTGGGCTTGAGACTCAGAATGAGGTAAACTGCAACTGGGAAAATGTTGGTGGCAAGTAAATAAAACTATTGTATGTTTCAAGAAAGAGTGCATTTTGTCTACTTCAAAAATAGAAGTTTCTACTCCAGATATTCAAATATGATATATACAGAGGAAATTTCAACTATAAAATAATGCTTACAAAACTTCACACTCCTAAAACTAAATCTGCCAAAAAGTAGATTATTATGAAATAAACACAAGTGACTTTATGTTTGTGCAATTCATTAAAAATTATACTGTAAATAAACCTATGTGTAAATGGAGATAGGATTGACATTGTCAATGACTTCATTTTTTTTAGTTGTATCCACAATCAACACCTATGAAATCAGATTTCTGAATCAAACAACAAACTGTATGAGGCAAATTTGCATGGGCTAAAGAAGAAAGATGTCATTTTCAAGAATAAGGCATGCTTGAACCAAATCATGGTATTTTAAATGGTTTCACAAATATGTGTGAAAGTTAGGCAATGAATAAAGAATACCAAAGAAAGAGTTTGGTGCTTTTCATTTGTAGTGTCGGTGAAGAATTTAATGCTCAGTAGACTGCAAAAAAACCCAAACATATGTCTTGAAAGAAATGCAGCCGTGATACTCTTCAGAAGCAAGGGCGGCAAGACCTTTTCTCACATACTTTGGACATGTAATCAGGAGAGGCCAATTCCTGGACAACATCATGCGTGGAAAAAGAAAGGCAGCAAGAGGAAGACTTTCCAATGAGATGGACTGACACTGACTCCAACATAAGGCTTAAACACAGCAGAAAATGTGAGGATGGTGCAGGATGAAGCAGGGTTTCATTCTGCTGTGTATGTGGTTGCTACAGGAGTCGCAGAGCTTAACAATATATAGTGAACAAACAGGAAAAAAAGGCATCAAAAGTTATTAACTGCATTCAAACATGTTGAGGGGCTGAGTCACTGAGCTTGGGACTTTAGGATCTGTCTCAGAGGTCGCCTAAGTCAACTGTCATAACATACTTTACAAAGACAATGTTCTACACCATCCTGTGGTAGTCAGTAGTGACTGGAGTCTAAGACGTAACTATTGTTTCTTCTCCACTTAGCGAAAACAGTGAAGAAAATAAAGACAATCCACAAAACTAATACACTCGAGAACCACAGCCTCTCTCTCTGAGATTAGAGGAATTAGATGGTGCCCAGCCACCACGAGAAATTAATTGCAACCAGAGAATGTCCTGAACTGAACTGGAGAAAAAATCTGGAGCAAAATTAAAATCATACAAAGACCAGATTTAGATGAGTGAAACCCCTGGCTTCCAGACACCTTTTAAATCTGAAAGTGAACCTGCCCGCAGGGATAACTTTGGAAACCAAACAACACACTGGCCTATAAAATGAACAATAACACTCATGAGAAACAAGAATGTTTCTCAGAACAATTAATCATATGAGAGCAAAATGGAAGTATTGCTCTTCCCTTTGCCCCCAACAAAAAAGAAAAAAAAGGTCTTACATCAGGAAAGATGGAAAAACCAAAGGAGAAAGGAGGAAAAATGCTGTTACACTGAGAAAAATCACAATGGATTTTATGAAAGAAAATGTGGTATACATGGTTGAATGGAAAACTATGTAAACTTTCAAACTTTCAACAAATCTACAACTTAAAAAAAAAAGATCGTTTACTTAAACCATTTTCAAAATTCATGAAATATCAGTTCAAAAATGATCTTCATATTTAAAGGCATGTCCTCTCTTGCAGTTTGCAATCTCTGCAAACCTGGTGTAGGGTCAAGAGTTAGTTCCAACTCAACAGCAACGAGTGAGTGAGTTTTACTTTTTATGTCTCCAGACACATTGGGAGTTCTGGTTCCACAGGAAATGGGAAAGATCTGGTGTTAAAAACAATGTATATGAACTTTGTAAGTAAATCAGTATAAAATAAAAATTTTGTTGAAAAATAAATAGATAAAAAGATAGTCAACATATAGAAAAATATGTAATAGAAACCCAGATAAAAGTTAGGTAACTTCTTTCCTCAAGAAATGTCCCCCTTGGAAATATTATCAATAATTAAGTTATTGAAGAATAAATGAAAAGTTTAAGATGAAATTTTCCTATAAGTCTAGTCTTAACACCACCACAATAAATTATCAGTATAACTGTTTTAAGAGAAATTAACACATTTATATCTACTCACTAAATGTGATGAAATGACAGGAATAAGTACAATGTAATTTTTAAATTATGGTTAAATTCAGAGAATATAATATTTACCATTGTCAATTTTTTAATTGAGATTTTAATGAACGTTTATAAAGAACTTGGATTTCCATTGGATTACATTGTTGTACATTCACCATCATCATTGAAAATGTGCAATTCTGGAATAGAATTTCATAATACTGTAGAACATCTCAAAAAAATTGATAGTGGTTGTAGAACCATCTAAAAAATATTTATAAAATAGAGAATAAAGACCTTTTCTACTTTTAGGAGAACTACAGGTAGCATTAAAAGAAGATGGAGTATACAGAGTTATTATACCAAAAAAAAAACTGGTGGACACAGAAGAATTTCATGAAACAATGTATGAGCAAGAGCCTGGGGTGATGAAGGAGGAAGTTCAATCTGCTCTGAAAGAATTGACAAAAAAACAAGGCCCAGGAACTGATGGCATAACAACTGACGTATTTCACCAAACAGATGCTGCCCTGGATATGCTCACCAAGTTGTGCCAATTCTGGAGAACAACCACCTGGCCTACTGACTAGTAGAGATCTATATTTGTTCCCATTTCAAGGAAAGGTGATCCAATAGAGTGTGGAAATTATCAAACAATATCATTGATATCACATGCAAGCAAGATTCTGATGCAGATCATTCAAAAATGACTGGAACAGCACATCAACAGAGAAGTGCCTGAAGTGCAGGCTGGATTTAAAAGAGGCATGGCATTAGGGATATTGTACCTAATGTCAGATGGACCTTGGCTGAAAGCACAGAGTACCAGAGGAATGTCT
>NW_006399757.1:4220105-4222693 GCF_000299155.1 Elephantulus edwardii | reverse complement strand
TGGGCCAATTGGCAGCATCATGATAGATGGTGAAGAGATTGAGATTGTTGACAGCTTAGGTTTGCTTGGCTCTACAACCAACACTCTTTATTACCAGCAGCCAGAATATTAAAAGATGAATTGCACTGGGAAAGTCTGCTGTCAGAGACCTCTCCAAGGTACTGAGGAGCAATGATATCAGTCTGGAGACTAAGATGCGCCTGATACAGGCCATGGTCTTTGCCATTACTTGTTATGCTTCAGAGAGCTGGACAATGACTAGGGATGATAGAAGGAGAGTTGATGCCTTTGAGTCTTGGTGCTGGAGAAGAGTACTGAATATACCATGGACTGCCAGGACAACAAACAAGTCCGTCCTGGAAAGTGTGAAGCCAGACTGCTCCTTGGAGGCAAGGATTCTGAAGCTTGGTCTGACATACTTCGGACGTGTTGCAAGGTGGGAATCAGTCCTTGGAGAGGGCTGTCATGCTTGAGAGGGTGGAGAGACAGCGCAGGAGAGGTAGACTGTTGATGAGACGAATTGATTCTGACACTGGAGTAATGAGGATAGGAGTGCCGGAGATGTTAAGACTGGCAAGGAATAGAGCAGAGTTTAGGGCTGTTGTACAAAGGGTCGCTATGAGTCACAAGCAACTCGACAGCACATAACAACAAACAACATAATTTTCATGATAGCCAAAGATTCAGGGACATGTATCTTTTGACTTTGAAGTTAGACAAGAAATACATGCTCATTACTGAATCATTAACTAAATAAAATAATATAGAAAAAAAAATGAACCACTTGTCTTCATAAGGTGGTCCATAGGGTCATAAACAATTTTTTTTCCGTTCACAGACTGTTAGGCACATTAACGAAATATGTAAATAAAAGATCCACACTAAACATACCCTCTTGCATATTCAATTTTTCTTAGGTCTTGATAAGATATTGCTAAAAGTATAATTGCTGGGACAAAGAGGATGCATTCTAAGGCTCTTAATACATTTTTCCAAATGTATTCCAATAAATACTGTACAAGAATAAATTTCCACAAACCAGAGGTAGACCTCACTAAATTCATCTGCCTGATTCTCCTTTCACCCAATATAGTCCTGCTCTCTTAGAATAAATTTTCTCCTCTTATTTCCATTATCAGAACCTCAAGAGTACATTAAAATAAATTTTTAATAAAATTTTTATTTTATTAAAGTAATTTACTTACAAAATTCGTATATATTGCCATTGAGTCAACTCCAACTCAGAGAGACCCTATATGCATACCTCTGAACCCTGCTCTGTCCTGAACCAATTGCACTGCTTCTGACACAGCTACTCTCATTACCCCAGTTACTGTTTCAATCCATCTCATCCAGAGTCTTCTCCTCTTAAACTATCCCTCCACCCTTCCAAGCATGACTTGCTTCTCCAATGAATGGTCCCTCCTGGCAACATGCCCAAAGTATGTGAAACAGAGCTTCCAAATCTTTGTCTCCAAGGAGAAGCTTGGTTTCATCCTTTCCAAGACAGATCTGTTTGTTATCTTGGCACTCCATCATATGTTCAATAGACTTCTCCAACACCACCACTCGAATGTATCAATTCTCCTTCTGTGATCTTTGGTAATTGTCTAGCACTGTGATGCATAGTAAGTAAATGCAATTACTGTGTCCTGTATCAGGCTCACCTCAGTCTCTACACTGACACTGTTGCTCTTCAGCACTCTGCTCCTGCTTATACTGTTTTACCGGTAGTAAACATACATCTCCAAATGGTTGCAGCACCACCAGTCCCTCATCTACTTGCTGATTAGCATCTTTCCAGAATGAAGAAAGATGAAGATATGTAAGGATATATAGGAATAGGAAGCAAAGAATTCCCCCTTCACAAAACGGAATCCCAGGAGTAAAGAGGAGTAATCGCCGAGTTTAGTTCAAACTTACTGCCATAAAGTTGATTCAAATCACAGCCACTCTCCATTGGACTTCCAAGACTGTACATCTTAACAGGATAAAACTGTCCATTTTTCTTCCTTGGAGCTGCTAGTGGATTACGGGTGCTTTCAGTTAAGAAATGCAACATAATCTGAATGCTGCCACCAGAGTTGTTTTTTATATAGGTTGCTGTTTTGTACTGTCGAGTTTGAACCAACCTGACCCTCCAGTAGGTTTTCAGAGGCAGTTAATCACACAGAAGAATGCCCCTCTTTCGCCCATGGAGCAGCTGGTGGATCTGAACAGCATGCTTTCAGGACTGCAGCACAGCTTCTTAACATTAGGCCACCTATTAGCTGGTTGGTTTGAACTCTGTACCCAAAGTATGTGACGTGAAGTCTCACCATTCTTCCCTTCAAAGAGCATCCCACCTGCATCCTCTCCAAGATACATCTGTTTGTTTTCTTGGCCATCCATGGGATGTTCACTGTTCTTCTCTAACTCCACAGCTCAAAGGCTGTAATTTGCATGAGTGGAAGTTACTCATCTTTCTCCCTTGGAGTAGCTGCTGGGTTCAGATCACGTGTTGTTGGGTTGACGGCATAACTCCTTACCATTAGGTCACCAGAGGGCCCTACACAAATGTTAGGCAGACATAAATGTATGTTGTTACT
>NW_006399757.1:4215875-4217972 GCF_000299155.1 Elephantulus edwardii | reverse complement strand
TTCAGCACTTTGGAGAGGTCCCTAACAGCAAACTTTCCCATGGCAATGCGCCTTTTAATTTCCTGGCTGCTGGTGCCAAGACTGTTGACTATTAAATAAAAAACTTGCCAACTGCTAATCCCTTATTTCCGTAGATATTTTGAGGGTTTTTTAACCTTTGTCATAGTAATTCTACATTTTTTACATTTTACATTCTGTATCATAGAGCATAAAATAACTTATGCACTAATAGTGATCAGAGAGAACAAACACCATGTGACAGTGATGGTAGAGATTGGAGTGATAATTCTGTAGGCCAAGGATTGTTAGTGATTACCAAAGCTAGAAGAAGCTGGGAAAAGCTCCTCTGCTAGAAGATGCAGAGTTTCCATGGTCCTGTTAGCAACTAGATTTCAGACTTCTGTGTTCTCAAACTCTGTAAAAATAACTATGTTTCTGTAGATTAGACCTCTGAGTTTGACTTATGTTATGGCACTAAGAAACTAATACAGTAGCAGGAGAGTTTAATGCTAGAATCTGGGATGGAATTAGATTGAGGAAAAAGTAGCTAAACTTCAGCACATGATATAATGAGACCTATATATAAAATAGGGTGTCAATTTTTTGTCTGTCCTTATTCCTTGTCCTTGAGAGGTCCCAAAATGCAGATTTTCCCAGTGCAGTGCATCATCTTATTTCCATGTATTTTTTTGTTAACCAGTTTGGAAATCACTTCTAAATTAATTTAGTAATTGGTTAGAAAGCTGGGTAATATTTTAAAACATTTTTCTAATGAAAAGATTTGCCAGTAAAAATGCATAACATGTATTGCCTGTACTTATGTATTAAGTCAAGGCAAATTTACAAGCCTACAAAACAGGTATGCATATACAAAATTCATTTCACCACCATTATTTCTCTAAGTACACTCCACTGTATTTACTTTTCTCTGCATGGCATCATATTTCAGGAGAAATTTGTCTAAGCCAATCATAGTGACCCAGTTCACCTTGCCAACAATTAGCTTAGACCACCTATCACATTCTGATTACTGTCAAATTCTGGACATAAAGGCAGGGTTGCTAGCTGTGTGACTCAAGCAGATTGAGAAAGGTAGCTACTTCTTCCCTTAGCCGCTGTTATTGTATACCACTGAGTCAGAACTAACCTATAGCTGACCAACAGTGGATTTTTAGAGACAATTAACTGCATGAGAGGAGATTGTCTGTCTTTCTACATGGAGCAGCTGGTGGATTTAACTGGTGCCTTTGGGTTGGCAGCATAGCTTACACTAGGCCACCAGAGCTCCTTTCCTTGGCAGTTTTATTTAGGCCACCAGAGCTCCTTTCCTTGGCAGTTTTATTTAGACCACATGCCTAAAGATGCAACATCTCTCCTTTTTGTCCTTGCTTAGAGGACCAGAGGCAGAGAGGTAAGATCCTGAAGTTGGCAGAGTAAAGTGGATAAGCAGTTTGTCCCAATATAATAGTGTTAAAATGATAATACTAACTAGCCCAGGAGTTAAATACCTCTGGACTCCTGTTAAGGGAGAGAATAAAATTCCTTAATCATTAACCATGCATAGTTAGGTTTCTAGACTGATGTTTGACTTGTCTGCCTGATAATAAAGGTTATTTTGTTGGATGATCTTTTCTTGCTAGCATCCCTTTTAGACAAATATTGTGGTTTAAGTCCCTTTGTCTATGCTTAAGCCCTCACTATAGAGTGAGTTACTTGCCATTTTAAGGAAGTAGGACTAAGGTAAGAGAAATCTTGAAGTTTCATTCTGCTAGAATGTCTGCCCTTTTGTTCTCCTGGCAATGAGGTTTATATCCCTGAGGTCCTGAATAGAGGAATGCTCCTGGGAAGTTGTGCTATTTTTGCTGTGAATACTGCATCTGACGTGACCAACTAGTTGAGTCAACAGCCTCAGTCTGCATGAGCCTGGCCCATCCTTCACCAGCCTCTGGGATCACGTGGATTGGCAGACTCCATCAACAACAACCTGAGCCATTTCCCTGATGGTTTTAGAGTTTCCATGAGACCTTCCAGTGAATTACAGAACACAAAGACCCAGATCTTTAGACTGAGGGGAGGAGGGATGTTGTTGTTGTTGTT